>NW_021940460.1:4785980-4935592 GCF_001715985.3 Manacus vitellinus
CGTTCCCTGTCCCGCACGAGCTCGTTTCTCCGTGAGCCGAGGTGGGCTTTTCCCCCCTCTCCTTAAATAACGAGGGTGGTCCCAGCATACTCTATATCGAGACAGCTTTTCATCAGTTGCTCATCAGCATGCTAATTGCTGTATGACTAATTATGCCCTGAATTCCAGTTGATTTTCTTAATGAGACAGCTGGGTTAATTATGTAATCGTATGATTACATTAGCCCAGAGTGCCCTGGCGAAAAGGGAGGCGGGCGTGAGCGGGATGTCACCGGGCGAGGGGTGCGCGGGGGGCACCCACGGCCACTAATGACCGGGGAGGGCAACCCCGCGACGGTGCTCGTGGTGTAAACACCAGGGATAAATTATTAATAGTAAGAGCTGCGTCGTCTTCTCCCAGCTCCCAGAAAGAGGGAGGAACAGGGGTTTGTAAACAAAACTCACTTTGGAAGTTCGGGGTGGTCGTCAGTTACCTTGTTGTATGTCCAGGGGTGAGGTTGGGTTTGGGCTGAGTGACATGGGGTGGTGGGCGGGTCATAGGATCAGAGAATATCCTGAGTTGGAAGGGACCCTTAGGGATCATCCAGTCCAACTCCTGGCCCTGCCCAGGACACCCCAGCAATCCCACCCTGTCCATGAGAACATTGTCCAAATGCTTCTTGAGCTCTGGCAGCCTTGGGGCTGTGCCCACTGCCCTGGGGATCTTGTTCAGTGCCCAACCACCCTCCAGGGAAAGAAACTTTTCCTAATATCCAACCTAACCCTCCCCTGACACAGCTCCAGCCTTTCCCTCAGGTCCTGTCACAGGTCACAGAGATCGGAGCTGTCCCTCATGAGAAAGCTGCAGACCCCAATGAGTTTCCTCTTCAGGCTGAACAAAACAAATGTCCTCAGCACTCCTCGTATGGCCCCTCTAGACCCTTCACCATCTTCGCAGCCTCCTTTGGGTGCTCTCTAATAGCTTTATATTTTTATTACATTGTGGCACCCAAAACCGCACCCAGGGTGATGATGGGCTGCCTCTCCCTGCTCAGGTAACTTACAGTTTGGGCAAGATCCACCTTTGAGTTTCTTTTAAAATTGTTCATAAAGTCAGTAGTTTACATGCATAAGCAGCAGCAGCAGCAAAAAAAAATTGTTTCTTTTGCACTGCTGTTCAAAAAAGATGCATCATCAGGGCATGTGTGTGGTGTGAGAACAGCCTCGGAGGTGTTGCTGTGGCTGGTTTGCTCCAGCTCGTTTGATGCGAAGTATTAACTGCTACAAAAATCACTTTACATTTGTAACATTAATTTTTTCATGTCTGTGTCCATCGAGATGTGTCCGTCCCCCCCTTCCTTTGTGGGGATAGAAGCTCCTCTGCGAGGGGATGGTGTGGTGTCCCAGCAGTGAGCACAGGGATGGTGGTGAATCCGTTGGGAAGGAAAGGCAGAAATGGGCTTTGCAGGTCCTGGGTTTAAAATAGTGTTTCTCCTGTGGTAGTATGTGGAGGAAGCCTTGTCAGGGATCGGATCCAGATGTGCTGGGCTGTGTACGAACACAGGATGCAGAGGACTTCTCTGTGGGTACGGGGTGCAACAAGTGTTTTAGGAAAAATGAACAGAATAGGAAGAAATAGAAAAAAATACACTAAGTTTAGTATAAAAATAGACATCTCGGTTTACTCTTGGGCAGTAATGATCTTGCAAAACACTTCTTCAAGTTCTGAATTATCCTATTCCTTTTACCAGTTTTCTCACTTTTTATTTATCCTGTGCTTAGCAGGGATCCAGAACTTTTGCAAGAAAAGATTCAAAGAGAATAATGTGTGATGAGTTTTCCACGTTTGAGTGTTCAGTGAGGTGATTTTTCTCTTTTACAGACCACAGAAAGGGCATTTCCTTTTCTACCTCTCTCCATAAGCCAGGGCCACTTGATTTTTTTGAGCCGTGTGTGCCTGTTGTTTGTGTAATGAATCGAAAGTTTTGGTCCATTGCTTGTTTAAAAATTCAGTGACCTCCTGTTAAATGACATGAAACATACTTTGTAAGCCTGGTTAATATAAAAAGGTGTGCTTTTCCATGCATGCATGTGTTGGGAAGAGGAGGGTATTTTTATTTATTTTTAAATCCATTCCTCTCAGGTAAGAAAAAAGTCATCGTGACTGTAAGGTTTATACTTGTTTCAGGTTAATTGGTGTTCATAAATACTCCAGAAATAACAGGTTTTTAGGTTTTTTAAGCTAAAAGAGCATGTTGGAGCTTGCCATAAGAAATTATTTGTGTCTCTGCCTGAAATCGTCTTGGTTACTTTATTGTCATACAGCGATTAGTTTTCTTTAATGCAGTTTATAAAAATTAAGTCTTAAGAGGTGCTTCAGCCGTGGGTTTTTTTACATGTCCTCCAGCAGTATTTAGTGGCTGGAGGCCATTAGTCCTTCAAATAGGCTCTAGTGAAGTTTGAGGTTTAATGCACAGAGACTTTTTTTACATTTTGTTTGTTCTGCCACTGTTTTGCTACTTGAACATTAACCTTTAATAGAGCTAAATTAAATATACATGTCCTGATGAATAATTATGAGATTGCAAGCATTTTCATTTTGTACATAAAGCTTCTCAGGGATTGCAAATTTGACTTAAGGTTTAGTCATTATTCACTTCATAATGCCCACGTTATTTTTTTGTCCTTTAATTCTTTACTGATTTCAATATAAAAAGCCCTGTGTATTCGGAGCAAAATGCCTCTTGTGGGTGTCCTGGCTTTTTACAATGGGCGTGTTAAAACGAGAATTAAATTAATTAAAACAATTTTTGTGAGGTTCAGTTTCTCTCATTGTGGTGCTTCGACACCGTTCGATAGAAATCCCGCGGCCGAAGCTCGAGATTCCCCAACCTGATACGACTCGTGGTTCCTGTAACCATTTAAGATGTGGATGGATTGAGGCAATCCAGCCTTTCTTTACGTTCAGCAGATGAATGTCCCGGGCTGGCGCTCTGGGAGAAATGCTGAGCTGCAGGAGTGTGACAAAACGTTCCTCGCGGATGAAGGTCGGCAGACCTCCATGGGAGAGGGTGGTGTTGTGACAGCCCACGCCGTAATTGGACCATACATAAATACTGCAGAGCCTTTAACTCGTGCTACTGCTGTGACTTCAACTCTATATTTAATTCCTTACCTGTACCCCCCTGTCTCTGCCACCGTAACATTTTAAGTTTGATTTATTATAAATATTTTAATGCGGATAATAATAACGAAAAGTATTTGGCCTAAAAAGCATAAATGAAAAAGCTATGTAGTCATAAACTATGTATGTACAGAGAACAGATGACAAGCAACCTAGATTTTGTATTATGAACAGGGTAATGCCATAAGCTGTTGAAGAACTGGAGTAACAAAATGCAGCAGGCTGCTACTTAGAATGTCTCTGAGCTCAACATAACCCAGTGCTATTCTTTTATAAACTATGCAACAACGCTGGCATATTGAAAAAACACACAGGCTCATGCTTAATGTGTTAACAGAGGTACAATAGACTTATTATGTGTTTCCAGAGACTGAGGGTGGTCTGAAAAATTAATGACTGTGGTGGTTGAAAATTAAGTGAACTCCCTAATATATACTGTTGTTGATCCACTGAGTTTGGTGTTTAGCATTCCTCAACAGGAGACTAAATCTTTGCAGCCATTTCACAAGAGATGCTGGCGCCCACAGCAGAAATATATTCAATAATCTTTTATAAGTCCATTGCACTCCAGTGTTTTCTTATTCTTCTGGGAAGAAGTCCCAGAATAAATCACACGTGCACATGTCAGGTGTGTACTGGGGACCCTCTTTATCAGAAAGGGATAAGCATCAGAGAATTAATTTTGAGAGGAAATTTGATTAATAGTATTAGAAACAGAGGGATCCAACCCCAAGCTTCATTGAGTTATTTACATCCACACAGTATTTCTGATTATTATTGATCTGTCAGTTAGAACAAGTACAGCTCAGATCTCCATGATCAAATAACCTCTTGGAGCTCTGCTGTGCAGGAGGGCACAGTTTGCTTCAGAAGTTCACTGCTGCAGAAGCAGAGGTGTGTGAGGGACAGTAGCTGTCTGTGAGCTGAGCAGTTTAATTGCTTTTTACACAAAAATTCTCATTTTGCGAACAAAAATGTAAAACTGAAGACTCTCACGTGCCTTTGGTATCATGACTGTCTGCACCCAGCAACACTCCCCTGTGGATTAACACCAGGATGAAGAAGGCATGTCCCAATGTCATGGAATCCTAGAATGGTTTGGGTTGGAAGGGACCTTAAAAACTACCTCATTTCATCCCCTGCCATGGGCAGGGACACCTTCCACTAGCCCAGGTTGCTCCAAACCCCATCCAGCCTGGCCTTGGACGCTTCCAGGGATGGGGCAGCCACAGCTTCTCTGGGCAACCTGTGCCAGGGCCTCCCCACCCTCACAGGGAAGAATTTCTTTCTATTATCCCATCTAACCCTGCCCTCTGGCAGTGGGAAGCCATTCCCCCTGGTCCTGTCTCTCCATGTCCTTGTCCCAAGTCCCTCTCCAGCTCTCTTGGAGCCCCGTTAGGCACTGGAAAGGGCTCCAAGGTCTCCCCAGAGCCTTTTCCCCAGGCTGAACAGCCCCAGCTCTCCCAGCCTGGCTCCACATTTAAGGGGTAACACAGATACAATGAAATATTTCTGGATTTTGAAGTTTGCAGGATACGAGGAATGTACAGGACTGTACATTTAGTGCCTTACTGGCACTAAAATGTATATTAATAGATAAAAAAGGACTCTTGAGCTCTGAACTGCTTGAATCACAGATGTGTTCCTGTTATCTTATGTTTCATTTCACTGTTCCCCTTTCAGATCCGGTTCCAGCCTTGGATTTGGGACAGCAGCTTCAGCTGAAGGTTCAACGTATGCACGATATTGAAACAGAAAACCAGAAGCTTAGGGAAACTCTAGAGGAGTACAATAAGGAATTCGCCGAGGTGAAAAATCAGGGTATGTTGCAAACACATTCTTTTATCAGCTCTTATCACCGAAATTTGAAGGCAGGGGTTAAATTCAGTTTTATTTCGTGCAGGGAGAGTTGACAGTAGCACTGAAATTCAGTATAGAAAGCACAGTGGTCTGTTACAGCCATCTCTGTATTTATGACTTTGGGTAGACTCTTTGGATTTGTTTAAAATTTCATTTCCTGTAACACCAAGGCAGAGGATGGAGTTGTTATTCTGCATATTGTGCTGTAGCCTTCAGCCCTGAAAATTACACCTGACTGACGTTATATGTGACATTTTATGAGAGGCGGTGCTGGTGCTGACATCAAGCTGAACGTGGGTGTGGGTGCTTGTAGGACATGCATCTTGCACAGACAGGCACCAGAAAAAAATCAGTATTTTATCCACACATACAAATCTGTACAAAATGGAACTTTTTCTGTGCTCTCTTTTCCCTTATCTAAATGTATTACTGGAGTACATTCAGCATAGTTACTTTATATTTACTCTAGAGACTATCCACAGAGCAATGTAAATACAAGCTATTACTGTTTAATTATTTAAGTTTTAATGAGACCAGAGTACATGAAAATACATGAAAATCTCAATGAGATTTAAAGCCTGTTGGCTTTAAGGCTGTTCAAGTTTTCTTGTGATTCAGAATAAAGTTTCCTGCACTAGGAAACAAAATTTTACTCAGTTGTACACCTCATTACCTATCCATGGGACTTTTCATTTCCATGTTTGATGCCCAGTTCTGAGTGGTGGAAAGGTAAATTGTCTTGGCATTTGGGAAAATGGAGATTTTATTTTTCATATTATGGAACTGTTGCACCCAAGTAACATTTGAAAGCTGCGTTAGCAACTCAGCTGATTTTGTTACATCTCATTTTCAGCAGAAGGAACATATATGCAGTTATATATTTTGAAATATATTTTAACATAGAGGGTGTGACCTCTGAAGAGGACAGGTATCAGCATGCCAGGATTTGGGCTGGACTGGAAGAGATGTCATGTGGGAGCTGTAATGCTCTAAGCCTGTATACTCTAAAAAAGTATTTTTTGCTGCAAATGTACAATAATTGCAGTTCCCTGTGCAGAGTTTTCCTGAGACTCTGCATCCTGTTCATCCAAGCTGGACGTAGGGGTTCATCCCAGAAGGTGGAAAAGCTCTTCACTTCCAGAGTTTTTTGCTGCAACCACTCACAAACTGGCATTTTTAATTTTCCCTGGTGTGCTCTCACTTCCTTCCCGTTTTCCCACTGTAACCTTTGCCTTGTTTTTCATTCCAGTGCAATAGTTGTACTCTGTGTTTCCAACAGGGATTAATAAGCTATGCAGGGAAAAGCCTGTTGTTAGCTGAGGGTGCTTTGATCAGGTAATCTCTTGGTTTGGAGGGCTGTGTGTGAGCTGTACAGTGCCTGTAAGAACTTCTTCCAAAACTGGCATAAATGGCAGTGGCTGACAAGCTTTAGCTGACCTGAGCAGTGAAGAAGGCACTCAGTGCTTCAAGCAATGTAGAGGATTAAACTGTACTTGTCCAACACATCTATTGTTAGATGCTTAAATGTAAAACCAAATTCTATTACAAAAGCCACGTTTCTTCCCATATTTGTGCTCTTCTTGCGTTCTTTTTTTTGTAGTTTTGTTTCCTTTTAAAATTAGACATTCAAACATTAGTCAAGATGCAGTTATATGCATTTCCATGAGATTATTTTGCTCTCTGCTTCTCGACATACCTGGATATTTTGGCAGATTCATGTCTGCAAACACCTGGAGCAAAGGTGTCTCCGGTGCTGAGCGCACCCGCTGTCCGTAGGAATGAGCATCCTGTTGTCTCTGTGAAGGAGCATCCTTTGCTTATTCAGGAAAAGATCAGAATTTGTATTACTTCCCGGATCTCAGAGAAGAATTTCCCTTTGCTGAGGGGAAAAAAAAAAAGAAAAAGAAGTGACGTGTCCTTTTCATGGCCTGTTACTCAGTAACGAGCCTCAGCTGATTTCTGCACAGCCAGCAAAATCCTGCTCCTTCTCTCGGAGGCAGCTGGTTTGCTGGCATTTTTACTACTCTCCTCCCCCCTTTTTTGTGGTCACAGTGGTCCAGGCTGTCTTTGGTAATGCCCAGACAGCAGATCATGTCACCAGCTACCTCCTGTCTGCTTTACAGTTCTCGACTCATCTCTAAACATCTGGATTTTCAAAGGATTCTGTGTGGGTTAGTGTGATACTACTGAGGTCTTTCCCCCCAGCCCCATAGGCTTTATTTATCATATCAGAGCGTGTCTTCTTATGTTGTTTCTGCGCAGTATAAAACTTTTTATGTCCAAAATATTTTATTTTTCCTTCAATCATTGGTAATGGCATCTGTTAATAAGCTGAGGTCTTTAACCCCCCGCCTGCATCCCTGTGTGAGTACACTGAACTGTATTGCTGCTGGGAGTCTTCTGGCAGTCCAATGCTTTTTCCAAATTCCATTATTGTTACAAAGCATACTCTGGTGAATGTCCTGCTTTTCCTCTTTGGAGCCCTATAAGGATTCAGTCCTTTCCTGTGGGTGGGATCAAAGGCCTTTCACGTAGGAGCGGATCAGGGCACGTAAAGAGATGTTGAACCGTAGCTCTGCAGGTTTATGCATCTTCTCTCCTCCATATCCAGGCATGGGATATCCATGCAGGATAACTCCTTTATCCAAGAGAAGGAGTTCTGCAAATTCCCTGTAAGGCTACAAGTGCGCGCAGAAAGTTAAAACAGTTAATGCCTGTGTGTACAGCCCGCTGTGGATGATGAGGCAGTGAGAGCAACTGGGATATGCAGAGCTGCAGAGTGTCTGTTGGGTCTGAGCTGCTGTTAATGCAGCATTTCTCATCAGTTGTGGAGCAGAACGGAGCTGTATCCCAGATATGTGTTCAATTAGTGTGAGATTGCATCTGTGCATGAACCATAGTGGAACTGCCTCTTTGGGCACGAGCACAGTTAGGTGAATTAAGTGTCCTGTGTGTACATCTGTACTTAAACCTACACCGGGACTTTATTAATCTTCACTCAGCACTGAGCTAATTTTAGACTAGTCAATAAGGTGATATTATATTTTACAATTGATTTTTTTTCTCCTTCTTATTTTAAAAAAAATCATGTTAGAGGAACCTTCTTCACTCTGCTTTCCAGCAAACTCCATTGATCCTTCTCAACCTAAACACTTAAAGTTCAATTTAACATTTAGGGAGTAAAAGGTCTCCAAAGGGACTCATATCCATTGATTTTGTGTCAGAGTTGAAGAGCTAAAGTTTAAAACACACTGAGCCTACAGGGTAAAGCAAGCCTTGTGTTGTGGAACCACGTGGAGCTGTGTAAACTCATTCTTCCCCGTTGTTTTTCTGTAGAGGTTACAATAAAAGCACTTAAAGAGAAAATCCGAGAATATGAGCAGACCCTGAAGAACCAAGCGGAGAACATAGCCCTTGAAAAGGAACAAAAGTTACAAAATGATTTTGCAGAGAAGGAGAGGTGAGTGTGGGTGTTGTGGAGGAGGAGAGATGTATTTTTGTGTTTAATCTGCCCAGCCAGGACCGACTCTGGGGCGTGCGGAGACAGCTCATATATTGAGTGATTCCGGCGGTTTCCGTGTTTGACACGGAATCATTTGATACTCAGCTTTGCACAGCGAAACAATCGTGAGAGGGTGGAAGTAAAACAAGGACAGATTGTCTCCTGGCCGTGGTGTGGTGGGGGGTGTCGTGTTCAGGAGGGTGCAAACCTGCTTTTATTCCTCGCTGGCTGTGTTGTCCTCTGTGACACCAATCTGTCTCCATTAGCCGACAGGGTAATTCAGCCTGCTGTGTCACAGAGCCGTGGTGCAGGCTGCACAGCCCTGAGCTGCTGGAGATGAAGCACCCACAGCCTGGGTAAAAGGTGCATCACCCCTGCTCCCTTGGCAATGCCTCAGAGAGGGGATGTGCACCTGAGCTATCCCGGGAAGGTTTGCATGTTCCTGTGCGTGTTCCTACGTGCCAAAATTAAGAAGAGTTTTAATAATTACTCATTTTTGTTTAAAGCGTTTTTAATGCATTTCTAATCTCTTGCAAATGAGCAGGGAGTGTTTGAATCTTCACATTAGTGGGCAAACAAATCAGGCAGGACAAGACCAAGGGGCTAAAGAGGGAGTTCTTTCAGGCTGTGTTCCCTGTCTTGAGAATTTACTTCTCCCATGGAGCAATAACACTGAACTATAATATGTTCAACACAGCGTGGAAAACCTTCAGTTTACATGAGCTTTTTAGCTGAGGGTTGGTTGTTTAAATTCAGGTCTGAGTGGGAGGAATCTACCAGTGTGAATGCAAAGCTTTTTGTAAGTCTTCAATACCTGTGGTTGCTTTTTGGTAAGTAGCTTGTAAGCAGTGGCTTTAACAGCTGCAATTTAGATACCCTTAAAAGTAAAATAAAATGGCAGGTCGTAGAATGCAAATAAAACTGTGTAGAAGATGTTTTGAGGTCTCAAAATATATAGTTCAGTTTGAAGGGAACTGACGCGTGGTTCTTGCTATAAATAGTTATTAACCTGGTCAGCAGTGTTGGGGAATAAATTTATGCACTCTATGGAGTGCAGGCAGGATGCTGGTAGTTTCATAAGCCATTTCACAATTCTGAAATCTTCAGAATATCCTAAAAGCAGTGTTGTAAAAAGCAGTGACTCCTGGGAGATGTTGGAGCAGCTCCTTTCAGAGATGAGTTTTATAACTCCTGTAGCCTGGCCTTTAGCAAGGAAAGCAGTGCCTCCATGGCCAGATGATTTTAAAATGGGTAGAACTGACACAAACAAGAAAATGTTGCCTGTGGACATAAGAAATGTGAGCATATTAAAGGTTTTCTCATGTTATATAGAAAATATCCGTGTGGGGTTTGTTTTGAAATATGTGTTTTCTTAAAGATTAGCTAATAATATTGCTGCATTTGGCACCCATTACAGCTCTGATGAGACAGCTGCTGCATCCATTCACTCCATCAGTTATGGCAACAAATTCCTTCATTATGACACTAAAATGGAAATGTATCATTCTTCTTGTACTAACTTTGTACAACAGAGGGTGCTTGGTGACAATTTTCTCGATGTGTGTGACATTTCCTAAACAAATTATGCTCAAGAAAACCTTCCACTGAAGTTGTCATTTATATAGCAGTCAACTCTTGTATAATGTTCACAGCTTATGTTATGAGGTGGCTACGCTGTTAAAATTTTAATAAGTGGGACCACAAAGTAGGAGCAGGATCACAACATGACCTGATTTAGGGGTCCCACTGAAGCACCTTGTAGCCTGGGTGGTGTTGGCAGTTGTCTGATTACAGTGGAGATGTTTGTTCGCTCTATCTTCCAACTTTGCAAAGCCCAGAGAAGTTGTTTGAGGTGGTTACAAGCTCTGTTCTCACCTCTTGTCTTCCCTTGGCAGAAAATTGCAGGAGACACAGATGTCGACAGCCTCGAAGCTGGAGGAGGCCGAACACAAAGTTCAAGCTTTGCAAACAGGTTTGGCTTCACTTTTCTGACCTATTCCAGGGATCAGGTTGGGAGGTGAGAGGAGAGGGATCACTGGGTGTGTCAGGACTGTTTGTGAACCAGCTCCTGGAAGTTCAGGGAGATCCAACAGAGCTTTGTGAATCAGAGCTTCTCTGGGCTCACACCCAGTCTGGTGGTAAATCCGGGAGACAAGTCCATGAAGGACCTGCAGCATCAGAGTATCCCTGAAATTACAGCAGGCCATGGAACTTATCATCCATGTGTGTTCTCCTCTGGCTTCACACCCTCCTGAACTGAGATAACTGTGTAGTGATCTGTGTGAACCCAGTTTCTGCCACTGTGTCTTGCCTGTTGCTATGACTTGCCATAAATTTTCATCCCTGTACACTTAGAGGTTCCAGGTCTGGGCACATTTGGCTCTGTTTACTATGAGAAAACAAGAAGGTGTTTTTCCCTGAACTATTGCAATGAGTATTTCAAATAAGTAATCAGTTTAGCCAGTGTAATAAGAAATTAATAATGTCTAGCTTTGTTAAGCAGAAACTGGGAATTTTTTGCAATGTAACAGAAATGCCATAAAAAATTTAAAAAAAAAAATCAAAATTCTATGTTTTTTCTAAGTCATAAGCCTAGGTAGAAAGATACAGCAAAGAATTTTTCATCAGGAGATGTACAACTTTATTTATGGCTGAATACTGCTGTTTCAGTACTGTAATGCTTCATGTTTATGCCTTTTAGCCTTGGAAAAAACCAGGACAGAACTATTTGATCTGAAAACAAAATACGACGAAGAAACTACTGCAAAGTAAGATTTCCTTGTTTTCTTTCTATGTCTCCCTTCAGGGTATCACTGCTTTTTTTTGTTTGTTTGTTTTGCATCTGTCTGCTGGAGACAGACAAGATGGGGGAGGCTCAGGCGTCCAAATTTGTTGGAAAACATGGTCATAATTTGGCCTCCTATGGAGAGATTATTAGTTTTCATCTTTTCTTCCACCCAGTAAGACTTTTCCTGGCACACACGCTGCTGCTTTCCTGGTTTCGTTCTCAGGTGCTTCATCTGTTTGTATTTTACACTATATATCTCTTGCATTTTGTTTAGAAAAAGGGCTGTTTCAGGAATATTCACTGTGATCTTTCAGTCTTGGTGAAAATAAAATTTCATTTAGCAAAGGATTTGTGTTTCAGTGTTAGGCACCCTGGTTCCTTCTACTCCTGGGGTAGCAATCATTGCTCTGTTAGGTTCACCCTAAACTGCAGAGAGTAGCATTTTTGGCAGATTTCTCTTGTTTTCAAGTAGGACATGAAGGTAGTCTCAAAAATATATATTCTTGTCTTCCTAATGGCTACTGTTTTCAATTATCCTCTGGTTTTATTAACAATCAGGGCAGGGAACAACAAAAGAGACAGACTGGCTGGTTTCCTTTGAACCCTTCATATTTAAGGAAAGTTAATAATGAGAAAGAATTCTCATGATCAGCAGGATAAAGCCCAAAGAGTCATTTCTGTGTCTGGAAGTGGGATGAGAATGAAGAAGCTGTTTCAGATGGCTGGGACACTGTAAGGGAAGGGTTGGGAGACGTGGCACCTCCCTGTGCCCACATCCTGCAGAGTCCCACCCTCACCTCACTTCCAGCCCTTGCTCCTGCCCTCACCACCCTCCCTGGCACAGGAAAAATGGGAAGTGAAGGCTGTTGGAAGCTCCTTGTTGGGGCATGAAAATCCACAGGCTGGGTTGGATGGGAGGAGTGACCTGGGTTTGGGTTTATCCATAAAGGGCTTTCTGGTGTGGCTGGTGCCACTCTGGACAAGTCAGGGTTTTAACACCAGTCAAACTGGCACCAAGTCTGAATTTCTTAGCCCGTGGTTCTGTGACTGTCGAGGATCTGATTCCCCACTGAGCTCATGGGGAACTTGGAGCTCACCAAATGCAGCCCATGGTAGTTCACAATCCATCAGCACTTGGAGTTGAAACACCTTTTACCCTGTTCAGGATAAGGTAAATTTTGGGTTTGCTCTGGAAGTCCAGTTTCCTCTGAGTTCCATGCAAGATGAGTTCCATATGAGGTGATCAGAAGTAGTTTTGTTCCCTCATTGTTTCATCCCTCTCTAAGAGGCACTGACTAATGATGGGTCTGGTGGAGCCATCATTTTTTTCCTGCACATAACTGATTTTGCTGTTATTTTGTCTTGCTGTTGCTTCTGGGGGAACAGGCAGAGGCCAGTGGTTGTAGGCACTGAACCTAATGACCCCTCACCCTTTGTAATGTGTTTATTTGCAGAGTGTTTGCTTCATTTTCAATACTATTTCCCTAAGTGCTGTAATTTATCTTAAACTGAGAAAAGTCTGTTCTCTAAAATATTTGTTTGCATTTCTGATCTCATTCTTTCAGGGAGATTCACACAGAAATGTTCTCATGATTTTGAGTATGATTCTTACCTAATATATATAGAATTACATAAAAATTAGTACCATCTGCAGTAACAAGAAGTTTATTGTGTTCTGTGGCAGAATGATTATGAAGACTGGGTCTGGAATATAGTGGTCATGGAGCTGAATCCTGAAGCAGACATTAAGCTTGTGCTTTATCTCCCAGACTAATGTACTGTGAAAACAAACTTGTAGGACCTAATAACAGCAGAAATATTTTATCATTGTTTTGGATATTTATGGCAGGAATAGTTCTTGCATAACAACAATCATCTGTAGCGTTTGTAGCCCGAATTTTGCAATATGGAAGTCTAGAAAAACATGAAAAGGGAACTGAATGTAGACAGTGAAATTGAGTCATGTATTTTAATTATAAAAGCTGGGAGAAATGCTGAAAAAACACCAATAAAAAGGGTGAAAGACAGTTTGATTCTCTTCTAAAAAGAAACCCTCTTTTGATCTAAGTCTGAAAAGCTACTTGTATTGCCAATTTTAATTTTATGTTTTAAAAACATGTGATTTTTATCTTAGGCCAGAATTGTTAGTTTTACAGACACTTATTTGATGCAGATGAATTGGAGTGCCTTCAGGAAAAAAAACAGATAATTGTCAATTTTTTAAAGCTAACAGTGCTTTTAAGATTTTCAGTCTCAGAATAAAGCTGTCTTTCAACTACTTGAAACTTTGCAAATCTTTCACACCAAAAAGAAACCACCAAAAAAACCCAAAAAAGCAAAAAGAATACACAGTGAGAAGCCTCCATTATCATCATTAAGGAGTCTGGATTTTGTCCTGGCGACTGGTCGTGATCTTGAAGTTGGGGATCACTGTGTCAACTTGTTTGTCTTTAATGTCCCGCTCAAAGGACGTGCAGAGGGAGGGGTGGAGGTGCAGCTGGGCACCTTGGGGATGAGATCAGTGGCTGGAATGAAAACCTCCAGTCCAATTAGGTTCTGTCATCTGCCCCATGTCTAAAAATGCCTTTTGCAGGGAGCAGGTGGGTCTGTGCCCCCCCCGGCCCCTGTGCCGGGCGCTGAAGGTGTTAATGACAAAAAGAAGTTTATTATGTGCAGTCATTGCAGTCTGTCAGCTGGGATATCAGAAGCTGCATTTGACAAGATGGCAGCAGCAAAGTTTTCCATGTGTAGGCTTGAAGTAAAATGTAATTAGCCTTTATGTGCAGAACAAGGATCCATTGATGAATACAGCTGGTCTTTGTTTTCTTCTGTCATTGAGTGTGGGAGGTAAAAGTGTTCTTCTTCATGTTTATTAATACAAGATTCCTTAGACAAATGGCAAGCACAGTTTAATATTTGTTGGAACACAGAGGGGCTTGCCAAAACAGTTGTTGTGTAAGAGGATTTCAAGGTTTTCAGATTATAATCATCTCTGGGTTAAATAAATGAATGATTACTCTGCCTTTTTCAATTAAAGAGGCACATCCTCTCTTGAGGCCTGATACTGATTTTGTTTGCTGTCCCACACGTTTCTATCAGCAAACCTGGATTTAACCAGCACTAATGAGTTTGATCTGGAGATTCTATCGGAGCTGGAACTGAAAAGCAAACTCAGACTTGAGTTTCAGGAAAATTAAAGAATGTTGGGTTTGGTTTTTTTCATAGTGCAACAGACTATTTTTTTTTCTTTCTTTCTTCTCTGCAGAAAAAGTAACATTCTGTATACATTTCCTTAAGTTTTCCAGGGACAAACTGTTCCTCCTCGGTAATGTTGCTCTTTCACTTCTGGTTTGCTGCAGAGTCCAAACAAGTGTTTGGGATTCCCAGCTGAGCAGTTAATGCTCCCAGCAGGAATGGTTGAATTCCAGTTTCAGATCAATTCCAGAGCCACCTCTTCGCTCCGACCCCTCCTCTCCCCCAACCTAAATGAATTCTAATTGGAAAAGGATCTTGGGTTGTAGCACATACAGTAGGCTTGTTACATTACTGTTAACATGTGGGTTGAGGCTCCCTGCCTTTGATGAAAGAAAATATCGAATTTCACTGAAATGCTCCATTTTCACCAGCCAGCTTTAAGTAGTCTTGTGAGGATTTTGGGTACTGCCCCCCCTTCTGCAATAAAATGCCTTCATAAACAACACAAACCAGAAGTAGTTTAGGTTAAGATTGTCAGTCAGAGCAGCTCTGCCACCAGCTTTGTTACCTGAGGATTTTCTCAGATTCAGACTTTTTGTTCTTTTAAAAGTCGAGTGTGCACAGGAACGTGATGGGATATTCATATTTCATGTTTCCTGAAGTAGTCATCTGAAAACAACTACTTTCAATAACTCCTAGAAAAATATTTTGCCTCCACAATATGAAGCACAGAATTGTTGTCCTTCCATAGATCAGACTGATTATTATTTTTTTTGGCAGCCCAGCTAAGGATGACACAGGAGGGCATATGGGAACAGAAGGAGATGCCTGTGGTTTTTGACTCTTTGGGGTGAAGGCTTCTCTTCCACATTATCAAACAGACCTGTTCTTCAGGCATCAGTGTAGACTAAAGTTATAAAGATGTAATTTTCTGCATGGAAGGACTGTAGGATTGGGCTTGAAGACAGGCAGAGGATCAGAAGTTGTAGAGAATTCCTGAAGAATTATTTCTGCCCCAAGTTATGTGGTGGAATTGGATTTCAAGTATTCATGTGAAATCTGTTACATTGGGGCAAATCTCAGTTAACTTGGACTTCAGGGGAATCATTGCCCATATATTGTGAGAATTGAATTATTTACTTTAATTTTTTTTTTTACCAAATCTTTCTTGGTTAAGTGCTGGCTGGTGCCAATACATCACTTCTCAAATGTTTGTAGTTTTCCATTTTGATGGTGCTCAGGGTCGAATTGAATAAAAAATAAAGTCATGCTCCCTCCAGCATCACATAATTACTGTGATAGATGATCTCAAATGCTGCTTCCCCCCATTGAGCATGAAATACTGTAGTTAGGGTGGTTGTGTTGTACATGACATGAAATAGCTTCTATTTACTGTGCCTTTAAGGTCTTAAAGTTTCCTATTTCCTGTTCTTTTGATGAGTCATTAACTTCTAATGCTCAGCTCTGGAATTATTGCTGTATTTAAAATGATTTCCCTAAAAACAGGAGATGAAGAACTTCATAGGCCATGTCTCTTGGTATTTTCTCTTCTTAAATTTCCTAATCATATTGCTACTAGTGAAGCCTCAGGGGTGGTGGCAGTGGGGGGATGAGAAACCAGGGAAGATGTTACAGAGAACTGCTTTTTTAATGAAAAAAAAAAAAAGAGAAGAAAAACTGAATGGTTTGAATCTTACAGGAAGCTCTGTCTTCATTTTACAATTCGAGGTGTTTGTTCAGAGTTTTAACTGTGCCTTATGCAAAACTCAGCAGGCTGAAAGTCACTATGTAGCATTAATATTTTGCCTAAAAACCTAGAAATGAAAAGGAATGAAAATACTTTGGAGTCTGCTTTTTATTTTGATCTAAAGCTCTGGTGTGAAGTCGGGCTTGAGAGCCCAAGTGCAAACCAGCATTTTTTGTCACATTTCTGGTTCAGCCTGGAATCACACCAGGAAAGTTGCAAAGCTGTGTGTGGAGAGAATTCAGTGTTCCTGTAAAACACTTGGCTTTGTGAAATCCCAGGTGCTTGCTTGAACCACTGGCATTACCTTTACTTTTGGGTAGGGAAACCGAGGCGTGAGGGGTCTGTATGATGCTCAAAGCCAACGGGTCTGGTCTTGGCTGGAGTCTAGAAATGTGCAGCCACGAGAATGATAACCCACAAACTGACAAAAAGATTATTTATTTTCATTTTTAGTTTCCAAGCATTCGTTTCTGAGAATTCCATATTTATGGAGCCTTTGGAGTCAGTAGGAGTTTGTGCTGTAACTGGGCTCTGTTGCCTCTTTTGTTAGACTTGTATTGCTTGCAATTAGTTAATGTAACTTTCTGACAGCACTGAAGTGCCCCAGGTCCTTTCAGGGCTTTTATTTTGTTTGTTTTTTAACCTCCAGTGAGACTGTTCAGTGCCTTTTTCTAGTATAGCCTAAAAGCTGGTGTTATTTAACAACCCAAAGTAGAAAAAAAATAGCCTTAGGGTATTCCAGCATATTCTAGTCATCACCCTGTTATCTCTAACCTTGGGTTGACACGAGATCCTTAGATGGAAGTCTTTAAATAAATGCAAAGTCCTGCATCAGAGGGTCTCAGGCTCCTGTACCAGCCAGGCTGTGGGTCATCCCAGCCATGGAAACCACCACAGATCCTCGCTGGGAATGAAGCTTCATGGAGGGGCTGCAGCATCCTTGGTGCTTTGGTCTGTATGGAATGACAGGGGGCAGAACTGTCCCTGTCCTGTCTGTTCTCACTGGCTCTTGTGGAGCCAAACCTGGTGCAGCTGCCTCAGTCCACAAGTGGAAGAACCACAAGTGTGTTCCTGCCATCCCATCCCCGTTGCCAGCAGGGATTGGCTTTCCCCGTGAGTCCAACAAAAGGCCAATCCAATTTTTTGAGCCATCTTGCCACAGCAGGTCCTTTTACCTGTAACAGCTGAACTTTCTGAAGTGCCTGGGAGGGTCATGTGAGGAAGAAGAGGAGCAAGTTAGAGGGAGGGAACACCCTCTCACAGAGTCACATCTGCCCCCCCAGCATGGACAAGGTCTTTGGTTTCCATCTCCCAGTCAGCTGAGCTCGGGTTGCACGCAGCTCTTTCATGTATGTCTACAAATTATAACAGTCTCTTTCTTTTTTTTTTCTTCAATGCAAAGTAGCAAATCAACAGAGTTATTTTGGTCCAGAACCGCTTCCTGGCGAGGTCTTGTCTGTGAAAGCAGGAGGGCACGTGGTTGTGCTGTTCTCCTGCAGCACAGCTACTGCAGGGCTGGGACAGCGGGGGAGGCAGGCGGGATAAATCCTGGAATCATCCCAAACATCTGTTTCCAATGGGGGCCTGCCCTGTGGGGTTACCCCTTCCCAATCCCTCTCCCTGGGGTGCTGAGTTAAACTGAGGGGCACTGCAGTGCTTGTGTCTACCTGGCCACGTGTTCAATGGGTGGCTTCCTGCACTGGTGTGGATTTGAGTTCTCCTTGATGGATCCAGAGATGGATTCCAGCTGCTTTTCCCACTCCCACGCAGGCAAAAAAAGATGAGTCATGTAGAGTGTGTTGTGCTCCCTCATTTAATGGAAAGGAATGGCTGTCCTAAATGAGAATGGAGGTTTAGGGAACTGTGTAAGATCCCAAGCACTAAAACTCTGCATCCTGAAAAACAACCTCTTTCTTCTGCTTTGGTCTTTTTTCCCTTTGGAAGTGTAGGGATTTGTTTTGAGAGCTGGTGACCTGCTCCCCCAAGTACCACATTGTTTCATACAGTTTTCACAATCACCCAGTGCTGTCATTTGGGGGTCTTTTTTGTTTGCCTGTTCCAAGAGCAGGAAGGTGTGAACCATCAGTCAGTGGCTGCATCTGGCACAGCCTTTATGGAAGTATCCTATGCTGTTTCCTCATTAGCCAGGTTTTTCAGCATCTCATTGAACCTACACCTAAATGTGTCTGATCCCATCCCTGTCTTAAAAAGTTGCTATGATGCCTCAGCTATAAGTCACCTGACTGCAGAAACAGAGGCTTTATCCTCTCCTCAGTTGCTTTAAAAAGAAGTATTTCTGATTTGTGTTATTAATACTGTTGATGTTGTGGACTTTGGGATGTTCCCATTATTCAGGGTAGAGGCTACAGAATGAAGTCCTGTGCCTGTATCACTGTGCAGATCATCCCTGTTGCCTTCACAAGGGCTTTAAAACTGCACTTCTCTCTCCTCCCCATTCCCATCTAAACCTTGGACTTCCCTTTGAGCCCTTCTTGGTACCTATGGCAGAAGCAGAGCTGGCAAGGAAATACCTGTGTTGGCACATGCAGGAGTCACCCCAGCACTTCCCCCTCTACATTTCCCCTGTGCTCTGGTTGCAGGGAGAAGGGGATTTTGTCCTGTAGATTTTGAGCAGTTTTGGCAGTGCTATGACCTTAAAATGGTGGCATTTCCAGTAAATCAAAGATTTTTCTGAGAAGCAGCTGCAGCATGGGGCAGGTCAGGGTGTGGATGCCAGGGGAGCGTGTCCTGTCTGGTTCAGCCCCTTCTGATCCTCTTGGAGACATCACTTAATGGGACCTAAGAAATATTGTCTCATTTGCATATCCTCTGATCTAATTAAAAGACAATAAAGCCATGTGGGATTGCAGTTTTGTGTCACAGAAAATATCTGGTGTGATGAAATTGAATCACTTTATCTTGATGAAATGTTTTTGAAAATAATGTTTCAGTGAAGAAGTTTTAAAAAAAATATTATCTTTGATCAAGAAACTGAGAATCCCAGGCATTGGAACCAGGATTGAGCACTGATTCAGGGATTTGGAAGAGCTGGGTGTTGGCCAGCTCGTGGAGCAGAAAGGATAAGGCAGGATGATGCAGGCACTAAACCCAAGAAAAACAATAGACAACATGCAGGCCTGTTAATAACTTCATTAGCATTCATGTAAAGCATTAAATAAACAAATGCATAATACACAAATCCTGTAAGCCTGAGATTATTAACCCTTAACACTGATCTGGTGTGTTCCTGCAGGGGCAAACCGTGGCAGGGGCTGTGATTTTGTGCCTGTGCTGGCCTTGCCTCCCAGTTTTTTAACATATTGAGAAACTGAGTCCCAGGGAGGTTGGTCAGGGGCTGGAATACTGGAAGGCAGCCAGTATTACAGCAAGAATCAAAACTGAGAAATCAAGGCAGTGGATGGAAGAAAGGACTGCTGCTTCCCCTATTTTGCTTAGATACAGCTGTGTGATGCTCAGAATAAACTCCAGCTGATCTAGAGTTGCTTGCACATTCCAAATAACCTGTTTGTAAGAAATTTTGAGCAAAAATTAAATTTGACTGAAGCACTGCCTTAGGGTCAGTAATATTTTGTAGCAGTTTTTCAGTGGCTTTTAATAGATGGTCTTTGGTTGATCCCCAACTACACACCTTGTCTTCATTCTTTCCCTCAAACTAATGAACTTGCAGCTGAATAGTGTAATTTTTTTTTTCTTCTCCCCAGTACAGTTTTTTATTAGTGAGGGGTTTTAGGCTAGCCTGGTCTTGATTTGTTTTGTGGTGGCTACCAGACATAAATCTCCTGAGTTCCCTGTGGACTGCACTCACTGGATGATAACTTGCCCTCCTGCCCCTCCTCCTGGGGGAACTCATGTGGCTGAACCAGTCCTAACCTGGACTGCTGGGTTGAAGTCAGTGGGCTTTCAACTATACTAACAACCTTATATATTCATATATATTTATATATTTAAAAAATATAAATGAAGTGCCGTGGCAACTTTTGTCCAGTGGTTTCAGTTTTCTTCCTTTTCCTTCCTTTGATTCAGTGTTAAGCACTGGGCAAAGGGAATCTTTCTATCACAGCTGGTGTTAAGCAGAGTGTTGCAGGGGGGGAGGACTGTGAACAGGTAACTTCCTTTGCACGGTTTCCTCAAGAAATTGTATTTACTGATGTTTCATTTCCTATGTATTTCCTCATTTATGGGATGGGGATTATTAACCTGCCTGAACACGGTGGTTATATCAGACAGATAACCTCAGGGGCACATGTGGCTTTCATAAAACTCTACCACCCATTTTCATCACTGTGAACCATGTCATCCACCAGTTGGGTCGCCATAAATCGCTGTGAAATGCACACAGCCTTAACCAGCAGTGAGAAGCACATAACTTAACCATGGGGTAACTAACCATCTTAA
The DNA here is from genome assembly GCF_001715985.3 of Manacus vitellinus. Classification (NCBI taxonomy): domain Eukaryota; kingdom Metazoa; phylum Chordata; class Aves; order Passeriformes; family Pipridae; genus Manacus; species Manacus vitellinus. Next base: position 4,806,651 of record NW_021940460.1, read on the forward strand.
TAAATCTAAATTCACTCTTTACTGGAGACACTTCAGGGAAAGCGGGAACAGTTTCTACAGCCTGTTATCCCACGTGGTCCCGCTAATGTAAAGGGTAAGTAGAGCTCTTGTTCTGCAGAGAGATCCCTCCACCCTGCTCTCTCTTTCACCCTCTGTGTTTGGGAATCTGTGCCTCATGTAAAACAAATAAAAAGCGCTGCCAAGCAGCCGGTTCTGCAGCCAGAGTGCCCAGCACCGTGTTCAGGGCCGTCATTAAAAGATTTCATGAAACAGCCTTAAAAATGAAAAGTTTCCTTTCTGGGAGAGAGAGAGATAATTGAACTCATTGATTTGTTTCACGGTTTGTTTGCCCTTTCATTCCCTTCCTGAGGTGCTGTTTGTTGAGGAATGTCTCCAATTGCCAGAAAGACAGTGGGGTGTCTAATATTTCCCCGCCAGCTCTCCTTTCAGCCAGAGCAGAGTACTGTGGCAAGCCTACGATATGAATTTTTAATGCAGAACTTTATAACATAGCCCTTGCAGCACGGCTGCACTACTCTCTTGAGCTTTCAGATTTAATGCTCTGATGAACAGAGCACAGACTTGGGGCATTCGACAGCAGTCGGAATTAACCCCCGAGTTACCGAGTGTGCAGCAGTTAATTTCCCTGCAGATTAATAGGGACACAGGAGGAAAGGCTGCAGATACTCCCTCATTGGAAAAGCGTCTGAATAACTGGGATTTTGACTTGCAAAATTACCTGGGATAGATTTTCCCTCTTTTGCTGATAATGGGGATTTTTAAGGCTCTTTACTTTTTCCTGGGCTCAACAACTGTGCAGTCATTGTGTACTGGGTAAAAGGACACTGTCTTGCCCACTGTCTGGGCTCGGATAATGATCCAGGTTGGATGTCCAGAGAGGGAAAAAAATTAAATCAGCTCTGTAATGCATCATGGAGATGAACTTGCCATAGGTTCCTATTCTTCCAGATCATATCATTTAGCTGTTTGTATAGTGAATCATGATAGTCTATCTGAGGGGATTTTGCTCTGTTTGGAATATGATCTTAACTAGATGTGGATGTTCTTATTAGCCCATCATCTTATTTACCTAGTGCGAAGCGTAGAGTGGAGATAAGTAGCCCAAATTATTACTCTTCAGGGCATTAGCACATGTTTGTCAGTGTTGAATTTCATCTGCCTGTTCACCTGACTCGTTTTACTGTCTGAACTTTTTACTCTTCTGCAGTCTTGGTAAGAATAATTCTGCCTTACTGCAGTTAGTGCTGCTGTGCTGATCATCGGCTTCTCTAAATCAGCCCTTTACTTATTAAACAACACCCCTCCTAATGGATTATCTGGAGGAATATTGCTCTCAATATCCTTCACAGTCTGTCTGTGTAGTCCTTAGGTTTTTCCTAGCTGGTTCTTTTTGGTAGCAGAGCATTTCACAGCCAGGACTGGGCTTGTCGGGGCTCTCGACAGGATTTTGTCAAGAGAAAAATGCAGCATTTGTAGGTTTAACTTTGATAATGGAGGAGCAGCCTGATGTATTTGAATTGTGATAGGACTGGTGTAAACCAGAGAGAATTAGACAGGACACAGGACATGCCAGGTGTTAATGGCACTCAGGAGAAAGACATAACAAGGAGTTTGTGCTCGGGTGGTGTTAAACCATTTGCCTTAAGCCTTTGTGAATGAGAAATGCAAGTTGTTCTTAACTGATACCACGGAAGTACATTTACACTTTTTAATCTTAAATCAGCATCTCAGCTTTAGGGAGACATTTACACATTTGTTTCAGATGAGGTCTTTTAAGCAGCTTGTCTTATTGATTATAGACCCAAGATTGGCTTTGCTTCCTCCACTGTTATTACTGACTCACAAGATTAAGGTTTTCAAGGCTTGGTGCTAAATGCAGAGAGATCCTGTCACTTCATTCAGTAGTTCTAGGTATCTATTAACTTTATTTCTATATAAAACCACTGTATTTTGATAGGAAATTTAGTTGGAGCCTGGCTTATGGAAAGGACACTCCTGTTTTCATTCCTGTGCTGGTAATTAGCTCTGTGTCTTATTTTTGTTGTGTCAAGCACACTACCTAAACCAAGGCTGATGACTCAGTTTTGCCATATGTAAAAAGGGCACATGGGGTGAGGCAAGACTTCATTAATGTGGATAGCCTTTCAGTCCTTGGATAGGGAAGTGGAAGTGCTGTTCTGATGCTTGCATTGTAGCTGTAAAAATAAATGTACCCAAATAGAAGCGCATAAAATGCATTTGCTGACCATTCATTTGAACATCCATTAGGTCATCCTGTGATGAATGGAAATATTCTTCTTTCCTGGAGACCACACCAAAGGAAAAAAGATGCATGTGGCATCTGCCATAATAATCACTCTGTGTTACCACTGGCTGCCCCGTTGCAGGGCACTGGGATGGGCAGTTTTAATCATTCTCCCTTTTTTCATTGTTTTACCTGTGTGGTGCTTTAATGTGGGAGTCTTCTGCTTTTCCTGAGCCAAAGTGGAAATATTTATTTAACGAGTTGTAGCAGATTTTTATATGCAGAGTGGTAGAGTTGGGGAGCATGACTCACAGGAAGTAAAAAAGATCAACACATTCAGTATGTTTAACCATTTTGATTCCTCTCCATGGTCCTTCCCATTTGGGGGAAGGGGAGGAAGAACAGCAAGAGGCAGAGTGTCCTATCCCACGTTCCAGAGACAGCTGATGCTCCCTGTCTTGACCCAAATCCTAGTGATAACCAAACAGGGGTCTTCTGGAGTGCCTCCACTTAGGCACTTTCAGTGGTGCTCACCTTCTGTGGCTTTGAAGTTTGCCTGCATGGCCAAAATGAGCTTTTCCTATTACTCACCCAAGATAAAACATAGATTTATTTTTTTTTAATTGCATGTAATCAGAATAAAGTAGCTGCTGTAGTAGGTTATGCTTTTTAATCACAGATTTTAATGTTGAGACCTGCAGGATCTGAGTCAAAAAGTTGTATCTGGACTATTTTAAACTTGGGGCTCAAAGCCAGAATTGATACATGTTCTACTTTTTAAAATGCAAGTAAATGCCTGGAATGGCTTATATTTCTAGGGCAGAAGTTGAAATAATTAAATTGCAGCAGAGTGCATGATATGGGTGTCTTTGAAGATCATGGTAAGAAAATATTCCTTGGTAGTATACAGTAGCACTTTTAATAACTTCCCCACCCTGGATTGTTTTAGATGTGTGGAGCCAGTTGGGAAATGTGCATTAGCATTGCAAGTTGCCATCTGAGTGACAACAAACAACTCCTGCTGTTGGAATGCTAACAACGACAAGTCATTTGGTACAGCCATTTGCCAGTTTAATGGCTTAAGCAGCTTAGTTTTAATTAAACAGCAGCTTCTGTGTATGATATCAGAGGAAATAATGTTCTCCTTACAAGCTGAGTTGTTTAGTGTTGTCCCCAACTTGCTGGAGATCCCAACAGCCTCTCTGTTCCAGCATTCAGCTGGTGCATTGTCTGCCAGTTCATGTGCAAAATTTGTTTGCAGTAAAGCAAACAAACCCTTTTGGGGTATGGATGAGACTTAATCTATTAGTTACATGCAAATTCAGCCTTGCCTCGGTGGCAGGAGTTGTCCTTTGGGTGGGAAGAGCTCCATCCATGGGCTAAAACTGAGTTTCCTCACAGAGTGTGTAAGTTGGGAGATCCTTCACCCCTCTGCCCAAGGGCTGTAGGAGTAAAGGACTGGGAGCTTATTGATTAAGGGGTAAAATTCCTGCCTGGTGTCTGAAGGTTCATCTGACATGAAGACAAAGTGACTGAAGTGTTCAAAGCCAGTTTGGACAGGGCTTGGAGCAACCTGGTCTAGTGGGAGGTGTCCCTGCCCAGGGCAGGGGGTTGGAACGAGATGAGCCTTAAGGTCCCTTCCCACCCAACCCATTCTAGGATTCTGTGCTACTCTGCTGTAGGAAGAGTGAGGATTTTGGTGGTCTATCTGAAGTTAATTTCATAGAGAGTGCCAGTCAGGAAAAGCAGTCATGTCCTTTGCATTTCACTCCCTAGTACCTGAAATCTAGAAACCCACTTTTGTGCTGGAGGTGACAACCTTGTTCTCTTCAAGAATCATTTTGCAGGTTGCAGAATGAGAGTTTGGTGGGGAGTGACAGAGGAAGGTGGCGTTGCTATTACAGACACAGCTCCTGTTCTGAATCAGGCTGCCTTTCAACTGCTGTCTTTTCAGAAAGCTCTTTTTGGTCTGCAGGGAATATGAGGTGTGGGCTCACTGTGTTCCTTGGCTGGTGTTCCTTTCTCTAAGAGGACGGTGTAACGTGAACTTCTGCGCAGCAAGTGAAGGTCTAACACTTGGACTACTTAAGATTAGACCTGTAACATCACATGAAGACAACTGATTATAAACAGCCTGGATTTCAGAGCTGTTCCTTTTGATTTCTGGTACTGAAAATCTCAGCCACAGCACTGGTTTTGGTGTTACCTGGTCCCTCTGTGTGCCAAGAGCCGTGAGCTCCAAATAAGTCGAGGTGCTTTGCAGGAATTTTCCCATCTTCTTTATTTCTCCTCTTCATTTCCCAACCCCTTCCCCTTCAGTCCTCACATACCTTTGCATTAGTGTGGCAGTTTATGCAAAACCTGTAATTCTGATGTTACGCCCATGAGAACAAAAATAAGGGGGCCACCAGAGGTTTTTGGAGGTTAAGAAGGTCATAAAAACTCAGAATGCACAAGTTTAACTCAAGTTATTCTTATTGGGGCAAGTATTTCACATCTTGAACTAGAACCTCTTGAGACTTGGTACAGCTTAACATTATCTGATTTATTTAATCACATTTCCATGAAATCAAGTATATTCATCAACGGAGAACACTGTGAGCAGATTGAATGAAACCATTACTCGACACAACTTCTGGCTTTGGTAGTAGAAAGTACCCTGTCAGTTTTAGGCAGCAGAGCTGCTGGTTTTAGCTCAGCAGCAGATCATCCATGAAGGAAATGAGGGCCAGAAGGCGACTGCTGCCAGTGGCTTCTCCTGTCTTTCCCTGCTGGATAAATGGGTGCCCAGAGCCTTGAGGACAGTGCTCATTAGCCCCTGGCTGCGGGGAGTGCCTGCTCAGAGGCAGGAAGGAGTGACCTGTGCTGCTGTTTGTGCAGGGAGATAAGTGATGGGGGCTCCATGTGGGCATGTTTGGAGAAGGAAATGGTTCCGTGTGTTCGGTGGGGCCCACCCTCCTCCCACCCTCCTCCCACCCTCCAGCATTCCGGTCGTGGCCACACCATGTGCAGATTGAGGCAGAAAAGCCCTTGTTTCACAAGCATCTTGAACCTGTGACTGGTGGCTGCTCAGTTCTGTCTGCAGGAACTTCTTTAGTTGAATAAAATAAACAGCGAATGAGTGTTTGTTTACAAGTCATGGGTGAATGGGTGGATTTCTGTGCTCCTCTTTTATTAATTATTTGGGGGAAATGTTGGTTTATTAAAAGCACAACTGTAGTCACAGCAAGGGGGTAGGGGTTAAAGTTGTATTTTATAAAACTTTTGGCAAAAAATACGCACACAAAGTGGCCCATAGTAAATAATCAGCAATTTTGGTAGTTATTCCAGTCTGCAGTCACTTAAATTCGTCAGCAGTCTTTCCTTGGCTTTGCATATGGATGAATGTCTTGAAGTATGTTGTGACTTCTTGTGCAGATAGAAAAAAAAAATCCCCCATCAGGTCTCATTCTTACAAGAGCAGTAAAGATACAACGTTGTTGTTGTTGTAATCATGAAGGTTTCTGGTGCTCTCAAATTGTGCATTATTGGTTTTTCATCATCTTGGTAAATCAAGGAGATGTTCTTGTCACCAATCACAAAAGGAAGGTAATACAGAGCCTTTCTTTAATGCCATGTGCTTCAGAGCTGATGTTATAAAACAGTTTATCCTTTTTTTTCCCAGAGCTCTCTACTTTTTAAGGGCTTTGTTTTGCACACTGCTGCAAATACATTTGCTGCCTGCATTAGTCATTTACAGTACTTAGATCCTGTAACTATTAAATTGTTAACATTTGGAGCCAGCTGTAATTATCTTTTATTATTATTATTTTTAATGGGCATAATGCTTTCTTTCCTCTCCAGCTTTCCTCAACATTTGAGGGATCTTTAAGGTATCCTAACACTGGAGCAGCATCTTTGACTCCTGTTTACACTGTTTGTTTTCTTATCTCTCTAAAATACTGTGCTCACCAAGGATTTTTTTGTCTGCCTGAAGTTTTTGTTTCCCTTGGGTGTCTAAAATGGATATCCCAGGGAAAAATACACTTAAAGGTAAGGTCCTAATCACCATCTTCCAAGACTGCTTTGCATTCAGTGCCTGGGAGAGCTGCACACCCACATGGAACTGCTCCATAAACCTGATGCAAATATCAGTTGATATAATTCCTTGTTGGTTTTGATACCTAAAACGATAAAAGAAATGGTGGTTACCAACTTTTATCACTGGCTCTTCTACTAAATGTTCTTTTCATCCATGTTCCAGTTAGGAACAGAGGGTTTTCTTTCACTTTTATGTAAAGGTGTGGCAGCCCTTAGTTTAACTATTAGTTTTTCTTATGCCTTATTTGAATTTTTCCGTATCTGAAACCATAAAAACTAGAGATGCTTGATTCAGTATTAATGGCACTCTTTATCCCAGTGTTTATTGTTTGGTGGGGAAGCTGGAGGGAGGGAAAGATGATCATGTTGATGGTGATGTTGTTCACATGTGGGGGACTATCCATGGACAGGCATTTCTTTGAGCTTCTAATTAAGATCCTGTGGATCTCAGGGATGCAGGAAGGCTCCCAGCTTTGCCATGTGGCCAGGCAGGCTGTGCTGGTATTAAATGAGCTCTGTGCTTATGGTCTAGATCAGTGATTTTTCTGTATGTTCTGCAAATTCCTGCAATTCCACTGCTTATTGCTAAGAAATCACAGTAATAACTGTGAAAGGCAACCAGTCATAAACTGTAAATGTGCTGTACTGATGTTTCATCCTCTGATGGAAAACTCCAGGTAGTCTGGAAGTTAGAAAGGTCAGAAATTACTCTTAGAGATCCCCTGGTGTATAAGTTTTAGCTGGGACTGATCCTTTCAACCCTGTGGATATCTGTCCGTGGGACAGCAGTGACTCCCTTGCCTTTCCGTTCTTCACTGCCTTCATTCTGTTGTGGTCATTGTTATAGTTTTAAATATACAATATCTTGGTGTTAAGTATGTCAGACCAGCTTAACTCATCAGAAAACCATTTCAGCAGAGGGCTTGTAGCTGATAATGGGTGTACTTTTGCCCTCTTCCCTAAAAGACAGTGGCCACTAAATATAGCAGTGCGAGCTATTTTTTGATTATGTAACATCTCTATCTGCCTGTACTCTGATTAAATAATCTATTTTCTTGGCAAAGGAGTGCGAGTTAATTTTCTGTTATTGATCAAAAACATATTTTAGCTTTGATACAAATGACTTATTTGTCTTGCTGCCTGTTGGATTGATTTTTGTCACCCTTGTGTCGTCAGTGATGCCGTGGCAGAGCCAGGAAGGGAGCTGGGGATGGTGAGACCTGCCAGGCACGTGCCCATTCTCACCCAGGGCAGTGTTTAACAGTCTCCCTGTGCAGTGTGTGGTGGATAAGCCTTTTTCTTTTAACAACTTTTGTTCCTCTTCTTCAGTCAATATATTGTCTGTATTAACTAAACTGTTATTATTTTTTATTTATCATTTGCACACACATTTTTCCTAGTTAATTCCTGTTCCTTTGTACCTTCTACCTTCATAGCAGTGGGACTGTAGTAAGGTTGGCTGTACCAAATACCCTACGTGGCCAGGGCCTGTGGAAGACAATTATTGTCCATTCCTTGGAACAAATTTAAGAAAAAAAACTTTGTGGGTTGAATTCATGAGCTTTATAATGTATTCTTGCATACAGAGCTCCCCTCCCACACCTTTTATTTCTGTTATGACATCAAATAAACCTGGTTGCACACTTGAGCCTATGGCTTGGGAGGCTGGAAGTGCAGGGAAGGCGATGGGGGAAGGAGGCAGAGCCCTGTGCAGCCAGTGAGTCTGGCCCCATCCTCACTGTTTGTAAAACACTTCAGAGGCAAAGTGAGGTTCCCTGGATTACTGATTTACTGCTTGAGGCCATAAAAGGAGCTGAGCCCAGGGAAAACAGCAGGAGACTAAATAAGCTTTATTTGGAAAGTTTCAAACTTTTGCACGTACGGTGCAGGAACTGATGGCACAAACTGTCTGCTCTGGGGGAAAGAAGGGGAAATTGCCCTGCTCCTGTGCCTGTGTACAAGTTCATGTTCCAGCAGAGTACCCAGCTGAACCCACAGGTTCAGAGGTTTGAGGCCTGGGCAGGGGCTGTCACACCTGGGAAATGTGGGTGCTGCAGTGGGGGAGCAGAGTGAGGTGGAGGTGGGACACCCACAAGGGTTCTGGGCTCACCTTTACACCTCCCCAGGTCAGGGGATGGCAGGGAGGGGTGTTTGGCACTGAAAGTCTAAACAGTCTGAAACTCTCCTTAAGCAAATGCTGGGTTTGTGGCTCTGAGACCACTTGGTTACAGATTTAACACTGCATCAAAAACCAGGCAGATCCAAAGGGTCAGTCAGCACTGTCTTCTTACCTCCTTTCTCTGCTACAGCTGTTTGTTCGGGTAGGAAGGATGGTTTTCATCCACTGAAGAGGCTTCTGATGTAGCAGAAGTGTTGAGGAATTGTCATTAGCAACAGAAAACCAATATTTCCAGTTCAAATTCCCCTTCTGTAGAAACATTAAACCAGTTATATTAAGTGTTGAAACAGAATAATCAAATAGTTCCTTACTGCAGACTACAACATTAGTCAAGCCTGAAGCTGTTTTACTTCAGCAGTATTTTAAAGGCAAAACAACTGTTGCAAGGGAAATAAAGAACTTGAAAAGTGTTTCTGAAATTATATTGTAAAAGGTTAAATTAGAAAACTGTGCACTGTTGTCCTCCAAGGGCTTGAAGTAGTACCTGGTAGGGTTGAGTTTTGCCACGAAGGATTATTTAAGGTAATTTTGCTGTCTAATATATATCCAGTTTCAATTCTGTGTAGACAGGCAATCTGTCAGTCATATTAGTGAGCATCCCTCATAATCCAGTACAACTGGAGGCTTAAGTTGGGAAAGAATTGAGCAGCTTTATATATTCAGCAAAGATTTAAAGGTAAACCTGCTGGCTGGTACAGGAGGCTCGAGTGAAGCCAACGTTGACCAACTCCTGAGGGCAGCGGGGGGTCAGCCTGCTTTTTGGGTGCCCCACTGGAGTGAGAGCCAACCTAGAGAAGGGAAGGGAGAGAGAAGAATGCAGTTCCTTCATCTGAAGACCAGGAGGTTGCTCTGTGTCTCAGACATCTGTCCACGTTCTGTGGTAATGAACTGGTGCTTGTGCGGGCTTAGACACCACCAGTTCTCCTTCCCTGGGTTGTTTTCTCTGTTCCATGCTCTCACATTCCCTGCTTTGTTTCTTTCCACCTGTTTTTTTTTTTGCTGCTTTGTCACTCAGGTCAGCAGGATTGATGCTGTTGAGAGCTATAAACTGAAACAGCAGAGCACTGGCACAATTGCCATTTGACAGAAGTGGTGTTTCCATTCCAAGCAAAGCTGGGACAAATTGGGAACAGAGAAAAACCATGTTGGTAATTGGATACATTATTAAATAGACAGCAATCATCCTGGTTGTTGATCTTCAGCATAGCTCATGGGAAAGGTAAAACCTACTCAAAATGTAGAGTAAGCACATCTCTATCATGCTATCTGCTATTTTAATTCCATTTATTGGATGGGAGGACATCAGTTACCTGTATCAGAGATCATGTAATGTGATTTTCTTTGATAGCCAGAAGGAAATACTTACTTTAGATGATAGCAGAGAATAGTCACATCACCTATATTCATTGCTAAACCAAAAACATCTAAAACACTTCCCCAAATACATCTCCCACTTGAATGCTGTGTTCCTGCAGAGTCAACATTTAGCTTTTCCTTTGCACAACTTGCATGTCCCTTCCACAGATAAAGGACAGATAAAACAATGCCTGCTTTGTTGTCCATCACTGATGCTCCAGGTGCATTTGGCAGTGTAGGGAAGCAGGATATTGTCATATTTGGGTGCCTGTTGGTGAATGTGCTTGGAGCAGCATGGTAAGAAATAGGAACTTGGAGATTATTGGCCTGGTGGACACATTCATCTTGTTTGATGCCAATAAATCATTCCAAAGGCCATGTGGGATGTTCTCTTGCACTCCATAGTGCCAGTTACCAAGTCAGACTGGGTAGAGGGAACAGATGATTTAGAGAACTGAAGCATTTGAGCTATAATTGGAACAGGTATGGATTTCTCTCCTTTAGTCTGTGATATTTTTCCTAAAAACATTCAGGTCACTGGAGGATAACTGTTCTCCACCAGGGAGGAGCTGGTGGTGTGTCATTGCTGTGGTGGGAAGCAGTAATTTCCCCTTGATCTCTGCCTGGGGAGTGACACCTGTACATCAAATTTCTCACTGCACTCCTTGTTTTCAAACTGTTGCACTGAAAAAAGACTGGGGGAAATTAGAGAAAAGCATTTTATAGGTTCATGCAGTGATGGACAAAGATACAGAATAAGTAAGGGGAAAAATTAATAGATACCTAGATTTTCCAAATTACTGGGCTCCCCAGCTCTCTCTGTGGTTAAGGAGAAGAGATGCTGGGTGTCTCTGGAAAGAAGCTCCTAAAGATCAGTCTGGAATATGAATATTGCTATAGTAAAAATTGTGAACAGTCTCCAATTGTTGAGGTTATTTTTGCTCTAAAGAAAACAAACATACAGAAATTCTGGCATTGGTGTAGTATGAGGGATGATTGTTCATTTTTGGGTTGTAACTACTCAAAACCCAAAGTATGTTTCAGATGTGACATGATGATTCTAAAAAGGAAAAAAGATAACCCATCAAAAAACCATCAAAAAGCTCCCGTATCTTTGCCAAGGTATTTGTGCTTATTTTTAAACTCCAGTAACATTATTAAGTAAGTTAAAATATTTGTGTGTATTTTTAGAGGATCTTTAATCAAAGCACAGACAATTCTTCCTGCTGATTCTTCAGTTTAAAGTATTGCCAATCCGATAAAATAGAATGACACTTAAGATGCCTGCAATTAGGGTTTCTAATTTTGGCTAAATTATCTATTTTATCTCCATCAGTAAAAATAATAAATTGTTGCAGGTGCTCTATCTCCAAAGTATAAAACTCTCTATCTATCTATCTATCCATCTATCTATCTACCTACCTATTATTATTGTTGCTGTTGTTTATTTTCATATTTATTTAATATTTTATTTATTCAGAGAAACAATTCTAAAAGAGCTTATGTGAGTTGTAGGACAGCAGTGTTAGTAAGATTTGGTCTTTAAGGAAGCTTTTATTTTATACTTTGTTATACTTTTTTTTTTTCAAGAAAAGAAAAACTGATGAGTTCTGCTCCTGTGCTACAGGAGCCCGTTTGTGCATCCCTAACCCTTCATCCCTTTTTCCAAAGGAAATGGAGCTTCCACGAGCCTGTGGTGTGTTTTACTGCCAGCCTGCTCGGCCACCCATTTGCAGTTCATCAGTTCCCCTCCTAAATGAACTTGGAAGCTTATGATTGACTTGGGCAGTAATTAACAGCCTTAAAAACCCCCGGCCCAGGGAGCTCTGGTGAAGCTTGTAGGGATTGGGAATGGAAGATGGACAAATAGCCCGTTTGAGGGTGGCAGGTTGAGGGAGCAGCAGTTCCTCTCCACTTGCAGGGTGATCAGCCATGCCTGTGCTGCTGGAAAGCATCCATAATGTGCATTTCCTACAGTTTGTGGGTGGGAGGTGAAGAGGGGACATTTAAGGGATCAGGGAGGGACGTAGAGATGCTGCAGGAGGAAGCAGCAATGGGGGGCAGCTGAAGGCACAGATGGGACAGCTGATATTGTCACAGTGGGTACTGTCTAAACAGCTTTATAGGAACAATCGATAGGAAGCAGGGCTTTGTTTGGGTTGGGGCTTAGGGAGGATGTGTATTTTATCCACTGACTCACCTCCATGTGGAGCATCACAGGAAGCAGCCACAGGGTGTCAGGTAAAACTGCTCCTACCAAATCTGGGTTTACAGTAGTGCTGACTTGCTGATCACAGTGAGGGTTTGCTCACTGTGGGAATCCTGTAAACTCAAAAAAAAAAAACAAACCAGTTAAGAACACACCTGACTCCACCACTTCAGAGGCTGCTGCTTGTTCTCCTCCATCAACCAGTTCAGAGCTTCTGTTTGGAGTAAATTGGTATCAGGCAAGTCTATTAAATTTCACACAAATGATGGCTGCTCTGTTTAATTGTGTAGCAAATTAACTGACATCTGAAGCTCTGAGCAGACTGCAGAAATGCTCAACTCCTGGCAACAGGAATAAACACCCAGAGAGCAGGGTAAGGACCCAGAGCCTCAAACTTCCCACCTGCTCTTCAGGGATTGAGTTCTGGAAGTCAGCAAAGTGCAGGGCAGGTGAGAAAGGGTTCACAAGTTGTGGAGAAAAGTAATGCACTGTTAATAAAACAATCACTTCCCAAAATGACGTGCAAAGGATGCTTTAGATTAGGGTTTCTGCCAGTGTGGACCACAAACCCCACTACTGGAATAAATGAAAGGAAAGGGTTTCAGTGTCTGGTGTGAGATGCACGTTCCTCCTGCTTATATTGGAATCAGAAAGAAGTGAGGGGATGGAAAACCTGGGAACCAGCAGGGAACTTGCTTTGTGTACGAGGAGAGCAGGTTTCCTAATAGAAAATCCTCTAAAGCTCAATCCAAATGTTTGGATCCTCGGGAAACAATGATTTCATCAGCAAATCTAAGTGCAGAGTGTACCCAAAAGACCCCAAATGAGGACAGTTACAGGGAGTGTGAGGTTTAATAATGCTGCTGCCTTGATGTGATTAATAAGGCTGCTGATTTCCCATGTCTTATCAGCCGACTCTAACACTGGTTTGTATATTTGTTATCTCCATTCTGCGTTGTGGTATGGGAGGATAAACAGAAATACCATGGAGGCGACAGGAAACAAAACAAAAATAATCAAACATGTTTATCACTAGAGCATTAAAATGGCTGCTGTGGCAGACACCAGATGAATTATGCAATACATAACTTAATTCTCTGGGCCACAGATGTTTCATTTTTCCTGCAAGAAGCTGATTGAACCTTGAATGACAGTTTCAGGCAGTCTTTGATTGCTCTGTGGGTCACATGCTTGATATGACCTGCATTTGAGTTGCTTTCTACATGCTGTTGCTTTATAAAACATGTAAAATTGACATCGTGTTGGCTGCTCAAGGCCAAGTCAGGAGCAATTCCATGGGTTTGATATGCTTTGTGTGCAAGGGAGGCAGAGGGAAGGGTGCCTGTGTTTAAATTCTGGTGTGTTATTGAATCAGCTGAAGTCAGGAGAGGGGAATTGCAGCGAGCTCTTTCAATTTGTACCAGGAGGCACTAGGAAATTGGGAATTTGCTGCATCTGTGTCATCTTACATTGTTAGAAAATCCTCAGAGCCGTGGTGTCGGATCAGGTGGTGACTCCTGCTTCCCAGGGCAGTGCTGGGAAGGCAGCTGGGAATGTTTGTCTAAATAGGCTCCTCTGAGCACTTTAAACCTGAGCCTGGAGGTTTTATTCCCCACCCTGAGGACTCAATCCTGAAAATCTGCTGGGTTTGTACTGGTGCTGGTGCAGAACCTCAATCTCGGGACATTCATGTGGGTGGGATTCTGACATAAATACATCAAAAATTAAACATCAGAAAGTCCTTTCTGCTTTTCTCTGTAGCCTGTAAAGGCAGGTGAGAAGGATTTCAGCAAAAGGAACTGCAGGGACTCCTCTCTTTTTACCTGCAGGAGAACCTGCAGTGCTGGAGCCCACTGCTTGTGAGCTTCCAAATTTCTCACCAGCTCTCTCAGAAGCTGGTGGAAATGGATTTTTAGGTCTGTCTAAATAAGGTTGTTTCTGCAAATATCAGGTGCAAAAATTATCTCATGTTTCAGCACCTTCTTTGAACTCCCCTTTAGCCCAAAGGATTGTCTCCAGTGGTCTGAGCTGGAAGGAAACCCAAAATAATCCAAATCTGAACACTCCTAATTACTGATTTTAACACTGCTCATAAGGCTCTGCAGGGTAAAGGAAAAACACACTGTGAAAGAGGAATGTTCATGAGAGATCTGTTCTTGTGGAGAGAAAATCCCAGTGAAAGCTGAGTAAGAGCTGGTTAAATGGAGGGTTGAACAGTTTGGGGAGCCAATATTCATATTGGCTGTGGTGCAACATGTATAAATATGTGCCATGTAAGAAAAGAAAAAATATGGACCATCTATTTATGTATTGGGCTACTTTTTAATTCAACCAATATGCCTTTTCTTGATTCTAGTTGCTTCCATTAAGTGTTCTTTGGTTTGCCAAGCGTGCCAAGGTCATGTGTGTGTGACCCTATGGGTGTTACAGCTCTTGGGTGCTATGTTGTTATCAGTTATATATAAGTCTCACTATTTCTCTTTGTGTTTTATTGAGCGTATCAATTAGTGTCACTCATATCAATTTCTCTCCAGAAATGATTAAGAAAACATTGCTGATCTTTAGGAACTGCTCCCTTGTGTATCACTGGAACAAAGCTGATTTCTGTTGTCTTTAAAACTTCATAATTGCAAACATGATTTTTTTTTTTTTTACCAATTCTTGAAATCCCAACTTCAGCCATGAAAGAGAAAACAAAGTGCAGTGCAGGTTTTCTTGGAAAGCAGCTTTCCTACAGACTGAAAAATGTTTTATTCTATAGGTTCTTTTCCCTCTTAACGAGCGAGATGATTCTTGTCTTGTATTGTCCAAGCATCCCGGGCTTTACAAGCAGTTTCTTTAACCTGTCTCAATATTTGATGATCACTTGACATCTTTCAAGCACCCAGGACCTCGTTTGTTTGAAGATCACACCTGCAGCTGGCGTGGCTGCTTGATCCTGGTGTGCTTAATGAGAGATCTTTACACGAGGTTTATTTTTTCAGCCTGAATGTGTGTGTGGTGCGAGGGCAGCAGCGAGGGGAAACTGGAATTAACTCTAATAAAAGCAAAAAAAAAAAGAAAAAAAGCTGGAAAAAGCATTGGGTCCCTCTCCTTTTTGCTAGGGGAGGGACTTGATTTAGTGGAGGATAGCTGCAAAGAGGGGCCTGGGCAATGTAAAGTGGACATTTCCCCAGATTAATCCACGTGAGGTGTGGTGTAATCGCCGGAGCACCTGAACCCAGCCTTTCTTTGATCTCTCACTTTAAAGCCTTCAATGTTTCACTGCTTAGCAGAGAGAGGATTTTTTTCTTCAATTGAGTTCCTAGGAAAGGAAACACCCAATTCATTACTAAACTTGGTGGATTTATGAATCCCTGAACAGAGAAATTCTTTTACAAGGGGCCTGGATTTATATGACATTGGAAAAAGGATTATCTGATCTGAAGATCCTTAGAGGGCTGCTCTGAAAGAAAATATTAACCTATAGCTCTTGCAATTTGAAAAGTAGATTTGAGAACTTAGTAGTAAAAAGTGTGTGAGATCTTCCCCTTTGACATGCTATGCTGGTTATGCTGAAATCACTTTTTATTTTGTTCTCTGTAAAACCCTTCTGCCTATTACATTTCAGTCTTCTATTAGCAATAAAGGGGAATTTATCCTCTGTGGATGTTTGTTGGATTTGAATCATTATGAATTCTAAAAATGCCTAAACTGTGTGTGCAGTAATACTCATAAAGTGCAAGAAAAATAGAATTAGTGGGGGTTTTTTTATTACCTTCTATCAGAAACTTTCTAAGAGCTTCAAAGAAAATGTTTGGTGGTTCTTTCTTTCCTAGAAATTAGGCAACAAATCACAGGCACCTTGACATGATCATTGAGATGCAGGGATTAGGTGAGGTCATCTACCAGAAGAGCTGAGGAAGAGGTTTAGATTTGGGTAGGAAATTTGTCATCCTGGTTTGCTCAAAGAAAAAATAGAATTGCATATTCAGGTGCTGGGATGCTCTTGTGCCCTGAGTGAATGCCATGATCATCGGGCTGCAGGCAATGCTGCCATTGTGTAGTGATCCAGAATTACTTCCCAGACCCAGGAACCTTCCCTGATAAAAATTTTATTGAAACCTGAAAAAAATAAAAATTCAGTGCACTTCTTCTTTCCCCCCTCTTTTTTTTCCCCCCCCTTCTTTTTAGTGCTTTGGCCCCTTCTCCTTCTTTTCTTCCCTTCCCAAATGCCCCAAATAACTCTTCACGTTTTGTGCCAGCCAAGTGCTGGGTTACAGTGCCTGTAATTTTGAGAGGCTGAGCTGTTTACCTAATTTGGCCAAAATCTGCTCTGTGACGATCACAGATATACGTTACAAGGAGGGTTTTTCTTTTTTTCCCTTAATTAAACATAAATGCACATTAGTTGATAATGTCTGCTTTTAGTTTGAAATTGCCTGCCTAAATGCTTGGGTAATTAGAACGTTTTAACAAGCCCCACTGGCTCCATAGACCGTTTGCTCTGACTAGTAAACTTTTACATGTTTTTAAAGAAAACAAATGTGTGGGAAAAAATGCTGTTTGTTTTTTGCCAAACCAAAGTATTAATCTGCCCTGGTAGCCAAGTTTCTTGGCCACGCCACTGACTGCAATTTCCAAAGTGTCATCTGTATTTTTCAGTCCTTCCATGTATAAAGAATCCAACAGCAGTTTCCTTCAAGGTTGAGTAAGTTTGAATCTTTAGGGGGCTGTAGCCACAAGATTTGGCAAGCCATTCACTTGTCATGTTAATAAAAAAGGAATTGTTTCTGCCTCTTTAAGCTAAATGAAGGAGTTGGATCAACTGGATTTTAATCATAAAGTCCAGATTCTTCTTGCTTGCTAGTGAATAACTTCATGGTGTTCAGGGGGTTTCATCCAATTTAATTTTATTTAGAAGAAGAACCGAGCCTCTCTCACGTTACCCACCCTTGAATTTACTTGCTTGTTATGCTGTTCAAGCCTAATCCGTTATCTTGATCTCAAAATGAAAATTGAGCCTTTCTGCACTTTTTATTTCCCAAAAGCAATTGAATTGAAAAGTGGGGTGGTTTGGTTTTTTTTTCCAACTCCTTAAGTTGTTTTTTATAGGTGGCATGTTAGCTTTGAGGGCTGTTTCATGACTGGTAAAAGCTTATGTCTTGTAAAATCTATAGCTTTTAATGCATTTTGTTTCTCACTTCAAACACAGTACCAAGAGAAGAAATAATAGAATATTTCATGGTCATGCTACTTTAACAGTTCAGATTCTTTTTACTTGGTGCTGCTGATTCTGTAGCTCCAAATGCTTGAGCTTAAAATTTGATTTCCTGAATTCCTTAGTCTGAAAATGTGGAAACTTAGAACAAGCTGTAATACACCCTGAAGAACTGTCTTGCTTACATGATTACTTTTCCTCTGCACAGAGACTGTAAGAAACTAGATCAGATGAATGATTATATTATCTGTGAAATGCAAAAACACAGGGTAGATAATATTTGTTCCTGAAGACAGCTTTTCCCCACTCTTTCTCTCATTATCTGTTTTAGTGTTAAGAAAGTATCACCCCTGACCAAACCCTGATTAATGTTAGGTTGCAATTTAGAAATCTGATGCAAGCCACCAAAAATATTAGTGTATTTTAACGAAAGCTCCTCTTGTTACTAATTACCCTCATGCTCTGTATCTGCCTGAAGAAAGACAGAACTTTGGGAGGTTTCTCCTTGCCTTCAGCTCTTGGGGTGAAGGGGAACCAAGGCACTCACAAGATATGTGTTGCTTCAGGAACAAAGAAAGTTCAAAGTAAAATCATCAGACCTCTGGTTCCTATAACTGAGTTCAGTTCACATGGGATGATTCTGGGCAGAAATTTGGGGTCTGTATAATGGTGGATTTGCTGAAGCATTTTAAAGTAAAACAGAAAAGATTTAGATTAGACATTGGGAAGAAATTCTTCCCGGTGAGGGTGGTGATGCCCTGGCACAGGTTGCCCAGAGAAACTGTGGCTGCCCCATCCCTGGAAGTGTCCAAGGCCAGGTTGGACAGAGCTTGGAGCAACCTGGGCTAGTGGAAGGTGTCCCTGCCCATGGCAGGGGGGTGGAACAAGATGGGCTTTAAGTTCCCTTCCAACCCAAACTATGTTGTGTTTCATTGATTCCATGAATTTGGCCATTGTTCCCTTCAAGTTACCCACCAGGTTTTCAGTGCAGACCTGCAGGACAAGGTGCCATCAGCCTAGAGCTGGATGGTGCTTTGCCTGGCAAGTAGTTCCATTGAAATAAAGAGAAGTATTAGAATAGGAAGGGCTGAAAATGAGCAAATGTGGTGGATGGTGAATACATCAAAAATGACCTGTGTGGGACTAATTCAGTGAGCAAAGCAGAGCTGCCTCGTACCTGACAGGTCTGAATTCAACACGGTGCTTTGTAAACAATAAATCAATGCAGGTTGTTTCTGTGAGTGCATAAAAGGTGTGAGAACTGTAATTTATTTTATAATAAATACTTGTGCTGAGCAAACAGTGAATGCAGCTATTAGAGACTTTCTCAAATACATGATTTTAGGCTGCTGAGTGCCAGCTACTGATGTGGTAGTTGAGCTTTTAAAATGAAAAGCCTGAATTCCTTTTGAAGATTCTCCTGAATGCTGTTGACACTTGTGCTAGGAAAGAATACAGAGTAATTTAATTCATTACTTTACTTAAAGATAACGCTTATAGTTGCAGCATTACCCTCCATTGGTGTGCAGACTGCGAGGCTGGAGGTGTTTTGCTCGAATTTTTTGGAGATATTACATCCTTTTATTAGGAGTGCTGAAAAGCTGGGGGGAGAAAAAAAATGTAGGAGGGAGAGGGGAGTTCAGGATCAGTCAGCTGGTGTGTCTGGATACAAGGACAAAGGGACAATTTTGCCCTTGGCTACAGTTTGACACTTCTACTAGATTCAGTCAGAATTATCTGTGTGTGCTGAAGGGCACAAATGTCATTTTTATGGTGTTCTATATCCTCAGTTGCTTTTTTTTGTAATTGGCTGCAGATCCCAGTGCTGTAATAGAGCTCTTAAATCCTGACCCCGGCCGGAACAGCTCACAAATACCAGTATTAACACTCCTGTCCATTTGAAGTGCAGGGTTGTCCTGAGTCCTTCCACCTTGTTTTTCAGGCACCATCTTGTGTTTCAGCCTGTTTTACTGGCAGTCTCCCACCTTTCTACTGGCTTGGGGTGCTCCTCTGCTTTACTGCTCTTGGTCCCATCTCTCTTGGTCCACTGGCCTCGGGCATCCCTCTGTTCCTTCCCTTGCTGTCTCCATCAGTTTTCCTACCCTTGGCTCCCCTTCACTAGCTGAGGGTCCTTGGATGGGTCCCAACCCTCTCACATTCTACCCCTTCATGCTCATCTTTTCTCTGTCAGAGTCACCTTCTTTTCTGCTAAAAAAAGAAGTGTTTCCTTGCCTGGACTGAAACCCCACCCTTCTGATCCCAAAGCTCTTCCTCTCCCTATCTGAGGGCTTTGTGCTTCTGAGTCTTTCACTCTCCTCAGATTCTTCAGTGTTCCAGACCTTTGGCTGATACCTGGCACCCCCTGTTTGAGAGGAAAGGCAGGGATTTTATTCTTCAAACCCTACAGAGAAGGGAGCAGAAGCAGGACTGGCTGGAGCTGTGGCCGGTGTGCCGGGGTGGGACATTCCCAGCTCTGATCTGGGAGGGATGTGACATAATCCAGACATCATTTACTGGCTCCATATAACCTGAGGCATTCACACATAAATTCAACCTGAATGCATAAGTTTGTATAAAGAGGATCCTTAAACTATCCTGGCTAAAAATATTTGTGAAATGCTGGGGAACATCTTTTTGGTACATTAGGATGCTCTCTTCCCTCTTATCTGTTACAGATATACAGGGGGGTGGGGGTCATGGTCTTAGGGATGTGTGTTCCATGGGAAATACTGTAATTTTTGTGGGTTCATTCATAAGTATTTTGGGCCTGGAGTCTAAAACAAAAGATGTTTCACAACTACAGAGGCCAAAGAGATGGAAGGTGTTATTGTAGGCTGACATGAACCTCTCCAGGTCCGTCCCTGGGCTGCTCCCTTCAATCCTTCTTTGCCCAAACAGTGGTTGTTCAGTTCAGTAAGTAATGGCCATTATTTATTATTAATTCAAAACATCCTGTGCAGGATTTTTTCCCATTTAAGAGCACATTAGCTTCTCCTGCCCAAGAAAACACATGTTAATCTGTTTTCCATTATTGTCCAGAAGATTTTTTCAGAAGGCAGTTCATATTACCCCGACAACATTAAAGGCTGTAATTAAAAATAATTTTCCATTAATTTATATGCATACACATTTACTTATTATGATCTTTTACTGCATTTCCCTGAGTGTACACACAGAAATCTAAAATACTGTTGAAGAGTAAGTCAATATTCAGTGTAATGATCCAGTGCCAGAACCCTGACATACTTCAATTAACGATCTTTCCTAACAAACACCTGCACAGGGAAATGGATCTTCTGTGGGAATCAGCACATAAACGAACCCTGACTTTTCTGCATGGGCAGAGGAAGGGAATTCCAGCATTTCACAGCTTTTACTGATAATGATCTGCTACAGATTAAAAACAAAAACCAGACATTATGGTGTTGGCAGATTGCAAAAGGACTTGCTGGTAAAGCTGCTGTTCAGAGGAGATGAGGACAGTGTTTATTGCTTCCATATGGTCCAGGGATACAAGACAGGCAAAATGTCTGGGGAGAATAATATGTCTTATTATACTGATACAGAACATTCTTGAGGTCTGTCAACCCTGTCCCTGGTACCTTTCCCAGGTGAGAGCCTGAGTGGGAAATATTTGCCCACGATTCAGCATGAAGATAAGAAAAGATTGCTTAAGGGTTGGCTCCATTTGTGTGAGTGAAGTGTTAGAAATGCTCATGTTTTAAGGGGTCAGGTCTGGGAGCTGCCACCTAACACTATTTTTCCTTGACTGTTTGTATAGTTTTCAACCCTTTGACTTTCTTATTCAGCTTTGCAAAGTGCATTAAGAGTCTAAATTTAGAGTTTGATAAATCTGTGTCAAAAAAACTCTTTTTCCGCATAATGTAAAATTAAATTTCTTGGTCTCTTTGACCTCCTGATATTATTTTTAGCCAAATTTAGAACCAAACTTCCAGGCACACTGAAACAGAAGAGTAACAGGCTACTTTTGTGTATGTGTATATGGGTAGTTGACCAAAGAACTGCAGTCTTTGACTTTTCCATAATTATCACCTTTATGTGTTGGAAAGATGCCACTGCCCTTGTGCAGAATTTTGGGGAGTAAGACCTTCAAAGATCAAATGAATATGCTCAGATATTAATATGCCTATTTCATTGCAAAAAGGGAACAGGCAAAGGAATTGGAGCCTTGCAAACCAGGCCACTGAGCTGAAACCCAAGAGGATTCCACCAGTCAGAGGATGAGCTGATCAGTCCTACTGGGTCCTTTGATAAATAAATATTGAAAATGGTTATTGTTTGTGTGAATGTTGCAATTGTTACCGTGCATAAACTTGTGTAGCAGGTGTTCTCCATGTGATAACAGAACTTCTGCTCTCTTGTTCTCCCAGGGCTGATGAAATCGAGATGATCATGACAGACCTTGAAAGAGCAAATCAGGTAGGATTTTAAATGAGCCCTCCATAAAATTCTGAGTGTGACTTTGATTTTTCTCTTTTAATTCTCTTTTGGATTTCATGACAGTTCTTTTATATGCACTTAGCAGTCATAACTGTGTAGAGTAAGAAAATATGCAAATTTAGAGCAAAATACAGCTCTTTAGGGATGCTCTGCAAGGATTGTGTGCACAGTAGAGTGGTGCTTCCCATATATTTACCTTCTAATAATTTAAACTTACATTTCCCACTGTAGTTATTCTTGGCTTTATGTTTCTAAATCCATCATGCTGGTCCCTACTCAGACATTCAAGTGACTGGTTTAACCAAATTAAAGAGCCTCTGCCCTGTGGCTGTGGCAGGGCTGCAGCTTTTATGGACTTCTCCAGAGTTTTCTTTTCCTTTTCTGATATATTTTATTGGTGCATTAATTTTTAGCAAGGGTTGGATCAGACTTTACCGTGTAGGACAAGGAAGGAATTGAGTCATTTGTTCCTGCAGATGCTGATTTGCAGATGCTAATTTGGCATAAATGTCCCTCCCACCATCCCTTGCAGGGCACACACTCCTGACAAAGTGGCACAATCACGTGGGACTTCTTAAAATAATAAGTTTTTAAAAAATCCAAACCCAACACCCGAGCCAAGTGTCCTTCTGGTGCAGTCTGTGCTTTGGGTGTCTGTTTGAGGTGATGAAGGAGATGTTCCTGGACAGGCAGGATTCACAGGTCACACACACAACAGGTGGTGCTTTCACAGAGGGAAACCTCAACCAGGCATTTGCTTATCAGTGGCATTCATTAAACCCTCTGTCAGGTAAGATCAGAGATTACAATCTTAAATCTCTCAGGTTATGGATTTATAATCCTATTGAACCTCACCTAAGAGCAGCTCACTGCCAGGAGGAATTGTGGCAGCTCCTTCCCCTCCGTGTGGTCCTGCTGGGTGCCCTGTGCTGTCAGCAGTGGTTGTGGGAGCCAGACCAGCCCACTGCTCCTGTTGAAAATGAGCCCCCTCCTCCAGCTGCTGTTTGGTTTTGCCTTTTTCCTTTTGCCAGATCAGCTTTCAGCCCCCACCCTCCCCTGGTGCAGCTGTCAAGTCTTGCAAGTGTCTTGGCCTTTACATTAGTTCTTGGTAAATTGGACAAATACAAATCACAGAATCATTTCCACTGGAAGAGCCCTCTGTGATCATCCAGTTCAACCATTAACCCAGCACTGCCAAGGCCACCACTAAACCATGTCCCCAAGTGCTACATCTTTTAAACCCTCCAGTGATGAGGACTCCACAACTGGGCAACCTGTACCAGGGCTTGACAACCCTTTTAGTGAAGAGATTTTCCCTGATATCCAATCTAAATATCTCCTGAAGCAACTTGAGGCTGTTTCCTCTTGTCCCATCACTTGTTACCTGGGAGAAGAGACCAACTCCCACCTACACCCTTCTGTCAGGGAGTTGTACAGAGTGAAAAGGTTCCCCCTGAGCCTCTTTTCTTCCAGGCTGAGCCCCCCCAGCTCCTTCAGCTGCTCCTGCTGCCCCAGACCCTTCCCCAGCTCCATTCCCTTCTCTGGACACACTCCAGCCCCTTAATGCCTTAATGAAGCTCAAAGCAGATTTGTAGGTTGTTGGGTTGATTATTTAGTCAGTAAAAGCAAACTGGTGTTTGCACAGTGGGTTTTTAGTTCTGTCAAAGAACTTTTGTAGACTGCATTAAATATTTATTAAAGTGCTAGTAATTATTTGGAAATATGTAGACTTTTTAGAAATGATGTAGGTGTTAAAGATGTTTTGGTAGAATTATTTTGTGATTTTTGCAAAAGCACTACATTTTGCCAATGTAGCAATGATTTACCCAGTAGGGTTTGTTTTTTCTTTCCCTCAGAGTAGAAAGGGGGTTGTAGTTAAAGAATAGGTATTTCTGATTTCCCCACTGCCATACTAAAATCACCTGTATATGTTTATATAGAAATGCTCTTTTTCAGTCTAACTGGAACAAAGCTGCAATGTGGTTTGGTTTGGGGTTTTTTTACTTTACTGTGGTGGTTTTGTTGTAATTAGGTAAAATTTATAACTGCTTATGTACATAACCCTTTCTTTGGTTGTAATTCAGCAAAAGCTGGGTCTGTACATTACTATCAGTGTGCAGTTCATCTGAGCTGTTGTAAAGCCAGAAGAGAGGATTCTGTCTTCCCTCTCCCCATCTGCTCCTCTTCTGCCTCCCCCTCCAGCTTCTGCAGTCCCATCCCCTCCCAAAAAGCAGCTCCTGCAACTGGGGGACCATTCATTGAGTCCAGTGAGCTCAGTAAATGAAGATTTGGGATGAAGGGGCCAAGTTTGTTTTCTGTGGGTTTAACAAATGGAGGCAGCTCAGCAAACCATGGGAGAGGCCACAGTGCCAAAATCAGAATCATGGAATGGTTTGGGTTGGAAGGGCCTTTAAAGACCATCTCATCCCACCCCCTACCATGGGCAGGGACACCTTCCACTAGCCCAGGGTGCTCCAAGCCCCATCCAGCCTGGCCTTGGACACTTCCAGGGATGGAGCAGCCACAGCTCCTCTGGGCAACCTGTGCCAGGGCCTCACCACCCTCAGAGGGAAGAATTTCTTCCCAATATCCCATCTAACCCTGTCCTCTGGCAGTGGGAAGCCATTCCCCCTGGTCCTGTCCCTCCATGTCCTTGTCCCAAGTCCCTCTCCAGCTCTCTTGGAGCCCCTTTAGGCCCTGGAAGGGGCTCTCAGGTCTCCTTGGAGCCTTCTCTCCTCCAGCTGAACACCCCCAGCTCTCCCATCCTGGCTCCAGAGCAGAGGGACTCCAGCCCTTGGAGCATCTTCATGTCCCTCTCTGGACTCTCTCCAACAAGTCCATGTCTTCCTTGTGTTGAGGGCCCCATGAGGGACACAAGGGGAGTGTGTGGCCTCGGAGGAGATGGAGAAGGGAAGGGAAGGTTCCCTGGTAGAGGAGCAGGAGCTGCTGCAGTAGCTCAGCTCATTTGCTGAAACATCCTCATAGTCTTTGCCTTGTGTGATGCTTTACCTTTATAAAACACTTTCGTAAATTATATCTAAGTAATCTTTGGAGCAGCAATTCCTGTGTTTTACCTCTTTATAGTCAAAAAAAAAAAAAAGGAAGAAATTAAATCTATTGCACAGGCCAGAAAGTGAGTTTGCATCAGGCTGAAGTGTTACAATTGCAGAAACAAGTACTTAACCTAATTATGTATTTAATAGTTAAATTAACATTTCCTTTTACCATTTCAGTAAGTGCTCATTCCCCATTATTAAGGCTACCTTTAAAGAGTAGTGCTCAGCACGACTCCTGCTTTGTGCACAGACTGCCTTGCTGATTTGGATGTGATGTTTTGCGCCTCTGGAATTAACACTGACCCAAAAGACTGGGATTTGGAGCAGAAATTTACATGTTTCCACTGAAAATGTGAAAAAAAAATTGCTGTAAATTTTTAAAGAGCTGATATTTCTTGAAAATCCCTTTCTCTATGACTGCCCTTTTAAAATCCAGAGTTGGCACTTCAGAACTGCCCGTGTATGTGAGGACACCTCTGTGGCTCCTGAGAGGTGGGCAGGGCCATTTCCCTCTCCAGTTCTGCAGGAATGAGGGTGTGGATGTACTCACTGCCCTTGGTCCAGGTGTCCATATCCTGGATGATAAAAGCCTTAGGGACAGAGCTGATGTTGTGACTCCCACCCTGGTGTCCTGCTGGGTCAGACATGGGCCATTCTTCTTCAGACTCCATCACCTTTCTTCTCCCAGTTATTCTCCTCATTTGGATCCTCAAGTTTTCCCATGCAGAAGCTTTCTGGGCTAGTTTGTGTCATCCCCAGAACAAATTACTGGCTCCTGGAAATAATTACCTTTAAATACCAGTGAGCTTTGCAATTTTCTGCTCAGACAGAAGAAGGGGAAGTGACCGCAAAGCTCCGTCTCTCTCCATTGTATCAGTAACACAAGGTATAAACTGAATTTGCCCCCAAACCATAATCATGGGAGAAATCAATCCCTCATTTGAGCAGAGCAGGCTGGAGCAGAGGTGAGTACTGGAGAGGAGAGGGTGATGGCAACACAATGACTGAGGTGACAGCCCCTTCCTTAGCTGCTGATCCAGGTGCTCAGTGCTGTTAATCCAAGATCTTGGGGGGGGATTTATGGCAGGACCAGTCCATTGTGACTGACAGAGCTCAGGGTGATGTAAGTACACCAAGTCACACCCACTGTGAGGGTGAGGTGGGTGTCAGTGGCGACCTGGAGAGTAACCCTTCCACTTGAAAGTCCTCAGAGCTTTTTTTATAAAAAAAAAGGGCCAGAATAGTAAATTAAAAGTGCTGGTTCACCTAGACCTGCCTCAAGAGGAGCCATTAGCTCATGACTTGGGGCTTTGGAAGGGGTGAAGGTCTGAAGCCAATAACCCCCACTTGCTTTCATGGTAAAATGCAACTGCATCATGTGCCAGACAGCAGAGGAACTGGGGGTCCAGTATCCCTCTCCAACCCTCTCCTCATCCCTGAGGTTGTGTGACTGCACAGGACTGAAGTCACAATAGAGCTAAATACAATAGGAATGGCTTATTTGCACTTTACTGACTCTCCAGCTCAACAAGAAAACTAACCCACAAGTTCACCCTCACATTTCCATGAAGATTTAATAATGCTGTAGTTTGGGGAAGGGACTCATTTTATTAACATTTCATTTTGCACAATAAATCACTGCATATTTTCTGATATGCTACGAAGTATAAGAATAAATAATTAAAACTAAACTACCCATACTTGTCAAAATAAATGATTTATCATAGTTTGGGATACAGCATCTTTGAATTTTTTATTGTTTGATTCCCAGAATATTCTAATTTCCAATCAGGGAAGTTAATGAAGCTCCAGTGTACTTTTCTGCATTCACAGCAGTTACAGTTGTGTGGCTGTTTATTTTACACAAATATTTATGGTTAGCACTTTTCTGTACCTTTTCAAGTTTGCACCTTTCCAGTAAGTGTTTATGGCAGTAAGTCACAAATCTTTTGGGATGACAAATTTATTCAGATAAATTATTGTTCTGTTTCTGTGCTTCATCCACCAATCTGGAATCACCCAGTTGTGCTTGAGAAAAACTGAGGTTTCTGTTGGAAAGAATGATTCCTAGGTTGTGAAAACAGAAATACTTTGGAGTGTTAAATTTTTAAAATGGCAGTGAGGCTCATTTTAAGGTTTTAATATTGAGTCTAAGTTTGTGGTTTCATGTCATTGAGGTATCCAAATCTGTTTGTTGGCTTTATACATTGTTCACATAGCTTAAAAAAAATAAATCCAACAGGCTTTTTAATTTAGGCTTCCTGGACAAAAAAAAAAAAAAGTGCTTTTTCACTTTTGAAAGAAAAAGAGTAGAACTTTAGTTAGGGTTGATTGATCCTGGGTTATTGTATTTTAGTCTGAAGATGGAGGGTTAAAAAGCAGACTCTGATATAGGTATCCTTAGATTTTGGGAGTAATAGCAGAAAGAGAACATGACACTTTTTTTTTTTTTGTGGACTTTATTGTATAAGCTATAAAAGAAGAATTAATTTTTTTTTCTTCTGTTATCCCTTTGGAAAAGCAAAATGTTTCCATCGGTTTTCTTTCCGTCTTCACAGTGCTGATAGTGCTCCCAGATTTCTACTGCTTATTTTTTCTGGGGAATGAAAGTCAAGTATAGAAACTTCTGTTATCAATAAAACGAGAACAACTGTTCTTTCTAAAATACAGAGCCATTTATTAAAGAATCTGGACTGGATTGGTACCATTTATTCCACAGAAATGTGGTGTTGGATTTTAAGGTCTGTAGAGGAAGGGTTAGTGAATTTAAGCATTTTTTTTGGAGCCAAACTGCCACTAAAATACATAAAACAGTGTCTGCTATAAAAGTAGAAAGAAAGGGTGTTTTAGCAGAAATGCTGTTCTCAAGATTATTTTTTATTTCCTTGGGTATGGCACCTTCCTGTCTCCAACAAATCACATTGGAAAATGGTTCGAAAAGATATTCCTGCTAAGTGAGATTGCCATAAAATATGTATGTTTTTGAGCAGCAGATGGAATAAATTCTCCTTTTCACTTAGCAACACAAATGCAACACAGTACAGGTAGTGCTGGTGCTCGTGGGAGGGTTTGCTCTGACCCACCAGTGGTACCCACACCCGTGGCGAGGCATCCTGAGCTTTGTACTTCCATGAGGAAGGGGATTCATCTTGCCATGACTCTTTCCTTGCACCAAGGCTCACACAGACACTGCCAGACAATTTGCTTTTTATTTCTGACCCCCTTGGCAGTGAACTGGATGCTCCACTCTCCTGGTGTGCCATAGCCCCATGGAACTGCCCCATCCCTGGAAGTGTTCAAAGCAAGTTTGGATGGGGCTTGGAGGAACCTGGTCTAGTGGAAGGTGTCCCTACCCATGGCAGGAGGTGGAATGAGATGCTCTATAAGGTCCCTTCCAACCCAAACTATTCCGTGAATCCAGCAAAGTTATGCAGCTTTATGGCAGATGAGGTCATTCACTTAATCCTGGGATTTCACTGTCTGTAAAATGGGAATAATAACATTTACTTTACAAAGGGCATTGAGATCCTTGCTCAGAGAAGTGCTGTATAAAGGCAGAATATGGTTAATATTATTTTCATACAAACATGGGTTTCCTGTAAATGCCTGGCTTTCAGTTGGGAATACATTTATCTGGCAGCCTTTCAGTGCACAGAGGAAAGTGCAATAGCCTGAAGACAAGAATGAAGACAACTCAACCTCTTCTGGTTGGTGGAGTTTTTTCTTTTTTTGATGTAATTCTCCATTGTTGGAAAAAAATAGGTACCAGAGCCCTGAAGAATCACGTCCCTGATTTTCATCTAACCTTGCTTGCTGCTCTGTGGAAGTTAGGGCCATTTAAAGATTTTACAGTAAATTTTTATATCTGGAAAGTTAGAACATTAAAGCACATTGAACCAGTGTGTTTTAATTGATCTCACGCTCAGAAACACAGCTTTTGCAGCAGCTTGCAAGTACGAATGTCAGCTCCAAGCGTGGTGATTGCTGCCACAACCAGGCTCATTAACTGCAGCAGAATTACTTGTGATAATACCCACTCCTCGCCCATAGGAAGATTTTACCACACACAGCACTGAATTTAGCATGGAGTGAGGAAATACAGTTTGGCTGATGGAACTTCAAGGGAAAGGTTATACTTTTTTTTTTTCTGTGTGTGTGTGTAAGTATCTCATTTTGCTGTTCACACCACTGGTCTTTGATCAAATTAACATTTTACTGTAAGTAGAAGAGCACTCGGTTCATGCTATTCATTATCTTGTCAGGAAACAAGGAGAATAATTTAAACTGGATGTATTGTGTAAGGCTTTTTTTCTTTTCCTTTCTTTTAATTGGAAAGCCCACGGCAGCACTGCGAGCGTGACCTCCCGGCTCCGCCATGAGCAGTACAATATTTACCTGCTGTGTGAGGCAGAATGAAAGTATTTTGAAATATTTTCTTGCCAGGGAGGTGGTTCTGTGCTAGAAAAACAGTGGTATAGGAATTAGAGGGAATTGTGTGACTGAACTATCTAGAAAAATAGGGGGTTTAGTCAACAGTAGATTTGCATGATCTTCATCAAAGCCACTTGTGTGACTGTCACTGGTCATTGAGGGTTTTCTTGACTGTATGTAGGATTTGGAAGTAAGAAACCAATAGTTTTAGCACTGATGGATGAAAAGCAACTGTGCTATGGCATATCCAGTGCCTCAAGGAGCTCCAAGAGAGCTGGAGAGGGACTTCAGGCAAGGGATGGAGTGACAGAACCAGGGGGAATGGTTTCCCACTGCCAGAGGGCAGGGTTAGATGGGATATGGGGAAGAAATTCTTCCCTGTGAGAGTGGTTAGGCCCTGGCACAGGTTGCCCAGAGAAGCTGTGGCTGCCCCATCCCTGGAAGTGTCCAAGGCCAGGTTTGACATGGCTTGGAGCAACCTGGGCTAGTGGAAGGTGTCCCTGCCCATGGTAGGGGAGTGGAACATGGTCTTTAAAGGCTCTTCCAACCCAAACCATTCTAGGGTTCTGTGAATCTCTAGATATTTCTTAGCTGAAGTGGCATAGTTTCATGCAAACAGAAGGTTATGTGAACTTTCCAGTGGCTCCACGTTGTGCAAGATTCCTTGGGTTTATCCATTTTTCCATACTGGGCGCCTGTCTCTGGCTGTGCTCTCTTTTCTCATTTCAGGAAAAATTGTTCAACCATTTCTAAGAACAAGATTAGGAGGAAAAAAAAAAAAAAAAGAAATTCCCCACATGTTCTGAGTTTTTCTTGCTGTTTTGGTGAGGAGCCTGCTGTGCCCGGATTTAATAGAAGGGACTTGGCGCTTGAGGAAGGGAGGGTTTGCCTTTTTCTCAGGGTTGTATCTTCTGCTGCTTCAAGTAGAAAAACAAAAAAAAAAAGAAGTTAAAACAAAACAACAAAAAAAAGAAGCCCCAAGTTTAGCCAGCCTGTAAGAGTCTGGAAAAAAAAGAGTTCACACCAACTCAATGGAATCTGGTTTGAATTTGTCGGCTTTGCTGTCGGTGCCTGTCCCAGGCACGCTGCAGTCTGTCACTGGGTGAACATTAACCAGCCAGGTTTTCCTTCTCCTGGATGTGATGTAAGGTTCTGTGCCACTCTGGCACAGGGGGAGCACGGGGAGGGGAGACGCTCCCCCAGCCTGCTACGGCAACGGCAGGATACAGGACACGGTGTGGGAACTGGAAGGGGAGAAGGGTTCATGGTGGGGAGGGAGTGAGGAGGAAGACTGGGACACTTGGAGGACATTTTGTGAAGACTTTTGGAGAAGAAGCAACGAGGAAAAGAGGAAGGAGATCGTGGGGGTAAGGCTAATTCTGGAAGTTTGTGTGAATTCCTTAAGTTGTGTGAGGTATGAACTGGCTTTTGCCTGCCTGGAGCTAAAGGCACTGTGAAGCTCAGAAAAGATAAAAACAGTGCTTCCAGCAGCCAAAATTAGGAAGGGGACAGAGTGACAAACAAGGGACAGTGGGAGTCAAGAAGGCAAATCCAGAGGGTTTAACAGGGGAGCAGCACCGCAGGCACTGTGCAGGGTCTGGGTGCAGGTGAGGAACGGGCAGAGGCAGCTTGTGCCACGCTGTGGTTGATGCTGCCACGCAGAGAGATGTGCCAGGGGCTTGAGGAACCCAAATAGCTCCAAATAGGGGTTGTGCCAGTGCATTCATTAACGTTTCTGAAGCACTTAGATCCTCTGGTGGTGGAGCACAGCCCATGAGGAAGTGATCGATCCTGTCGGCAGAGGAGGGTGGGATTAGCTTGCAGTAAATAAAGTTGGGGGTCACACACGGAACAAGGAGGACAAAGCCAAAGATCCATTCACTGAGCAATATTCATCCCAGAGTTGGATGGAGTAGAGACTCATTGGAAAAAAGCAACAGCAGGTCCTGTGTGGGGCCATCCCACCTCTCAAAACCCTGCACTCGGGGTTGGCTTTTCCAAACTTGTAAGTGCTCAGATTTGAAACTGCTGTTCTTTTAATAGGTTTTTGTGTGTCATTTATAATTCATATTGCAATAGCACCCAAAAGTGCTTTCCAGAGGCTGAACACATCTGTAATTCTGGCTCTAAAAAGCTTCCATTCTTGGGGGGGGGGGGGAGAGAAAAATTGACGAGTATTTCCCAAATAGAATTGCCCGAAGTTTGTGCCGATGTATTTTTAACAATGCCTAGTGTGAAATCTTGTCAGATATTATTCTGAGGATCACAACAGGTGTTGTGAATTGGCTGGGGAGGCTGTGCAGAAAGGGCAGCTGACAGCTCACTGTATATGCAGATGTACCACCTATTAGCAATATCCTCTGTGGTTTGCTCGCATGCGAGCTGAATAGATTCTCCAAACAATGCTGCAGTGAATGGAAGCCATCAGCAGAATTGCTCAAGGCTGCAAAACCCATTACTTATACAGCAGTAGATGCAAGAGCAAGTGCCACAGTGTAGTAACTTGTCCTGCTTTGCTGGAGTTGTTTCGCAGTTATTAGATCAATATACGTAGCTCCACATCTAACAAAATACAAGGAAATAATTTATCTCATTGTGGATCATTAGCTCAGTATTTATCCTAATATTTCTCTTCTTGTGCCTTTTTAGTGCTGTTACCATTTTTTCCCCAAGCACACAATAGGTTGTGTGCCCTGCTCTCGTTATTAGTGCCACGACACTGTACTTTTTACAATCACATTTTAATTACAGCTGCAGAACCTATGCAAAATCATTTAATACAATGTTGTGAGCAAATAGCGCAGATGATGCGTTTAGTATTTGATTGCTGTTAGTTTACTCATTGATTAAACGTGCAGAGGCTCTGCTTTGACTGGTGAGAAAGTCAGAGACCACACACACACAGGGGTACAGGGTTTATATTTGCTACAGATTTATATTTGCTATAGATTTATATTTGCTATAGATTTTATATTCACCTTAGATTTTTTTATATTCACTATAGATTTTTTATTTTCTCTATAGGTTTTATATTCACTCTAGATTTTACATTTGCTCTGTGTTTTATATTTGCTGTTTCAGGTGGCTTAGGTTTTCCAAAGGAGTAGCAAAGAGCCTGGCACACAAAATGTGACGCTTTTGGTGGCTTAAAAATGGCAGTGGGAATTTATCTTTCTGTAAAGGAAGGGTAAAAGCCGGTCAAGAAAAGTTTTGACCTTCGCTGGTGGCAGCTGATGGGTTTGGAAGAGTTGGTGATAGGTCTTGCAAGTGGAGATAGAAAATTATTTTGCCTGTTTTCTGCTAAAAGCACAGCATGATTTGCATGGAGTGGCCCAGGTGAAAAGCAGTGATTGCTGAAGGAGGTAGGCAGTGTGGTTTTGCAACAATAAAATGCGTTTCTTTAAACAAAGAGAGAAGACAGTCTGGCCAGGAGGAGGATGTACTGTAAAACAACCAGGTTTTGTTCCACTGCTAACAGAAGCTTGCAGACAGTTATGGAAAGGACTTTGCTGCTATTTATTGCCTGAAGTTACTGATCCATCTGTCTCTACCCAAACTCTTGTACAGACAATATTTCCTCATAATTCTGCCTTTCTCCTTTCTATTATTATTCAATATTCAGATGGGAATTCTGACCAGTAGCCAAGTCACAGACTTATCAGCTATTGCATAAATCCTCAGCAGTTGGTAACTGAGCTGTGCAAAATTGTCACTTCAGGGTTAAATATTGTTGAATAAACAGACCTGCTGAAAGAACAGAATCTAACAGTTCATGTTTGGGGGAATAATTACTGCAGAAAGACAGCCCACAACATTGTATGTGTGTTTGAGAGAGTGGTCAGAATATCTTTTAATTCAGCATTTACCCGTGAGAATTATTCCCATGAGGAGCCTTGCAATAAAATCTGCTTGGTCTATGAGAATAGAAAGAAATTGAATAAAAAGACTCCATTTCCACTTGTATTTATTCAGTCTGGGAAATTCAGTGGGCCGCAGCATTAGTATCAGCAGGGGATTCCTTGCTCCTAGCGTTAAATTACTGTCATAATCGCTCAATTATTTCTTCCTTGTACTGTTTAAAATAAAAATCCATCACATTCTATGTTTTTTTCTAACATTTATTAGGTTGAGTGTTTAGGAAAATCAATTATATTCAGTCAGGCATGAATTGATGAATGTTCTTGTAATAATTGTCAGTTGTTAAACTGAATGTACTTTCTCTTTTCACCCCTTTTCATTTCCTTCAGAGGGCAGAGGTGGCTCAGAGAGAGGCAGAGACCTTAAGGGAGCAGCTCTCATCAGCTAACAAATCTCTCCAACTTGCCACGCAGATCCAGAAGGCACCTGATGTGGTGAGAGAAAATATTTACTGACTCTTACAGGTTTCTGACATTCCTGCAGTACAGCTCTTTCAATTTATGCTCACAGCTATAAAAATAACTCTTTGGAGTCGTATTTTAACTGAAATGGAAGGGTGTTCCTTTGGGATTGTGGGTGGGTTCAACTTTTGGTGGCTGGAGAAGACCCCGGGAAGGACAGAGGCCACTTGGCTCTGTGGTGATCCATCGCTCTCCGGGGCTGCAGGTCCAGGTGGATAGCAGCTCTCAGAAATTATTTCACGTTGCTAAAGAGCATCAGCAGAGGAAAAATAGAGGTAGCAAACCTGGAGGACCAGTGGAGATGTGGAGCTTCAGCCTGAAGGGACCTGCTTTGCCCAGAGCTCCCTCTCGTTACCCTCAGTGTCTGGGCTGCCAGAGGAACTGGAAATAAATTTGAACTCACTCCGCTTTTCACTGGATATATCTAAAACTGAGAATTACACTTATAAATCCAATGAAAGCAGCTTTGAAAATTGAGAAGACATCCTGCACTCCTGCTTGTTGCCTCCTCTGTGTGGTTCTAAATAAAGGCAGTGCTGCTGTTTGGGGATATTGGCAGTGCTGACTCTGCTGGTGGGACCTGCAGGCACCCAGAGCTGCTCCAGGACTCCAGCTGGTCCTGGGTGAACAGGTATCACAGATGAGCAGCCAGATTAGTTTGAATTTTGTTTGCCAAAGGAGAGATAGGAGTATTTAAATGTAAATATGCAATTAAGCGAAATGTAGTCTACTTCTAAGCAGCAGATTTAACAAACAAAAGAAATCATTGCTTTTTTTTTTTTTTTCTTGCAAACCATACACGGGCTTGACACTGATAGCAGAGAAACACATGGTTGTCTTTAAAAATCATTTGCAGAGAATGAGTAACAAACCATAAGTCCTCCAGATCTGTT
This sequence comes from Manacus vitellinus, assembly GCF_001715985.3. NCBI lineage: Eukaryota > Metazoa > Chordata > Aves > Passeriformes > Pipridae > Manacus > Manacus vitellinus. Next base: position 4,841,161 of record NW_021940460.1, read on the forward strand.
TGCTTGTCTATTAATACAACCCAGCATTTTCTCAGAGAAGTCAAAAGACAGACAAGTAGGCTGCAAAACAAAAAATAAAAAGCCTGAATATCACTTGTAACTCTGAATTACCTGCCTCTTCCTATCTCATGTCCTAGTCTTATCATTATTTTAACATTAGGTCTTTCTTGTATTTAATAGTACTTCTGCACTTCATTTATATTTAATATGACAACTACTGCAGGATGAAAATGATCATTATCTATCTTATTTCAGACTCCACGTTCTAGTCTCAATAGGCACAAGCAGCAGATGATTATACAACTTGTGATGTTTCATGCAAGCAAATTAGAGGTTTTTTCAAGTTAAAAGTATAATTCAGTGTAATAGGAGAGTGTTGTTAACTGCTGTTCGTACTTGCAGCTTTCTCAGAGTACAGTGGGGTATAGTCACTGAGAATCAAGATAAGTGTTTAGAAGATATGGAAAAGGGTATTTTGCTGTTCCTGTATTCCCAGAAAAGCGGATGTGGAATATATTTCAATCTGCTGCAGTGTCATCTTGAATTGTCAGGGAAGTGTTTGGGTGACAGCGTTGGCGGGTTGAATTCCCAGCTCTTCCGCAGGATCTTTGGTTTAATGCTCACCATCATTGTCTCTCTTGCTAAATGGATTCTCTCCTACTTCACTGGTGTTTCTGAGGAACAGCCATTAACCTCTGTAAGATGCATTTTAGGCTCTTTAATGGAATGTGTGTTCATGGTTGGGCTCATGCTCCCCACACATGCTCAAGGGTTTCCTCACGTTCTTCATGGAAGAGGTTTGGAGCTCTCCAATGTGTTACAGCTGTTGATCTCTTAGCACAAAAGGAGACAAAGAGATGGTGCAATTAGTTTCTGTTATCTTTTCTGAGTAGATCTGCCTTCTCCTGAACCTCTCTCTCCTCTCCAGTTTCCTGTCCTACTGGCAGGTCAGTCTAGGGAAGAAGTTTCCGACTTCAGGATGGATTTTTGCAGCTGTGGGAAACTGGAAGAAGAAAGATTTAGGGAAGAGAATTTCTGAAAGTGGTGACCAAGGGGAGAATGGCCTTGTCTTAGAGCTGTCACATCTATCTTCTTCCCCATGGAGGAATGCTTGCAATAATATTAACATGAATGATTTTCATGCGAGGAGCAAGTTCATTGGAAGTAGCAGTTTGGGGCAATTTTTGACAATTTTGCCTGAAACGTGCACTGTGCATTCAGAGAGCCACAGGCACATGGCCCTGCCGTTCCTGATTAAGAAATTCTGCTCCATTACTTCGGAATATTTTATCTGATTAGTATTTTGTAAGCACAGATTTTCATAGTTGTCAAAGCATTCGGGCTATTAATAATAAATAGAACTAAATAGAATCCTTTGACTTTCACGGCTGCATCTTTCCAGTGCACTTATGAAATGGGGGAATTTATTCTCTCTGTTATCCCTGTTTTCCCTGGGAGCTGTCCTGGGCAGTAGAAAGGCTCATCTTCCAGTTTCACGCAGTCAGTCATGGGAGTCCCACATTTAGGAATTGTCTCTGTTTCTCGTGCCACCTGATGCCATGCTTGGTCCTTGCCAAACTGCCCTGAATTCAGGCTCGTTGCCTTTTTTAATTTCTGTGGTCTGATGCTTTGTTCCCCTCAGGAGCAGGCCATCGAGGTGCTAACACGGTCCAGCTTGGAAGTAGAACTGGCTGCGAAGGAGCGGGAGATCGCCCAGCTCGTAGAAGATGTCCAGAGGCTCCAGGGCAGCCTCACCAAGCTGAGGGAGAACTCCAGCAGCCAAATCTCCCAGCTGGAGCAGCAGCTGACAGCCAAGAACAGCACACTCAAAGTAAGGCTCAGTTCTGTGCTCAGCAGCTCGTGATGTTTGTAACAGATATCATGATATTGGGGTTCACTGGTGTAAGTCTGCTGTGGTTCTGCTTCTTCAGGATGCTGCTGAATTCTGTTTTCTGTGGCATTCATAGAATCACAGAATGGTTTGGTTGGAAGGGACTTTAAAGATCATCTAATTCCAAGCCCCTCCCGTGAGCAGGGATGTTTTGTATTCTAAGTGATCACATTTCTTTTAAAAATCTAAGTTACTCAGTTCTTATTGTCTTGAAATGTGTTTTTGGAGAACATGGGCTACCTTTAGAATTAAACCCACCCTCAACCCCCAACATTTATTGACCATGGATACATAATGAGACAGCTGAACTGAAAAGGCACAGAAAATCCTTCTAGGCTTTAAAACTTCTAATTCCCATTCCAGTGATTGGTATTGAAGATTTGCCAGGAATGTTTATGGTTTATCTTTAAATTTACCTGCTACCCCTTCCAGTTCTGTCCACTGGAAAAGGGAAGTGTATCATTTAGAGCACAGAAACAAATAAAATCAGGACATAGAGAAGGCTCTTATCCTTAATAACCATTTCATTATTTTTTAACTCTTTGCTGTACGATAATTCCCATTTAGAATTAGTGGTCTGGTGCTATGCTCATTTGCATACAGCACTGCACTAGAACCAGAAGGAACAGCTAAGAATTTTGTGAGTGACCCTTTTACCTTCTGCTTGGGCAGCTTCACTTTCTTTGTGCTGAGCCCACACAGTTGGGATGTCTCCGTGAGCACGAGGAATGTTTCCTGCCCTGTGGGATGAATCAGTTTCCTGTAACTCCCCGTCTCCTTCATTGTTCCACCAGCTCGGAGCTCCAAAGTGTAAACAAGATAAATTTATCTATTCCATTAAAGACCTGGTAGTTTTGCAGGTTTGATAGTCTGAGGGTTTTTGGAGAGCAGGAGGCTGATGGTACCCACTCAGCTCTGACTGTGGCGTGGGCAGTTCAGCTCTAGCAGAATGATTTAATGTTCAATTGAAACTCTTACAAATTGCTCTAATTCTGACATTTTTTAAGCAGTTACTAGTTTTGCTGTGGTGGAGCATAATTTACGTGGAGAGATGTCTGTTAGGAATGGAAGCTAAAGTGTTGCAGTCGGTGCTTTCTACATGGTTTAAGCCAGCTTTGCAGAATTTTTATGAAAATTCAGTGGAGCAAAGGAGACCTATTATGTAACTATATTGACAATATCAGTCCCTGCCCACCTGTCACCGTGTGGGCACCACTTTTATTGAGGGTGAAAAGAGCTGCCCTGGTTTTAAGGGACACATTTTGCTGGCTACGCCCATGTTAGAGGGTTGGTTGTTTTTTTTTTCTTTTCCTTTTTCATAAAGCCTGATAGAAAATATCTTGAGTCCTTGCACTTGACAGATTTTCTTGGAATAAAGCATGTTCCTGGTGAGGTCAGTATTAGTTTAGCCATTAACTTCAAAGGGAGTAGGATCATAGAAATGACAGAGCAAGTCTTTGATTTCCATTTCAGTAATCTCCTTCCATTTTCTCATAGCCTTGCCCAGCTAATGCTCTGTATTTAGCTTTCTGTTGATAGTGTCTGATGCAGTGCCTCTATTGATAAAGTTTTAGTCATTTCAACCCTCTTTAACCTTATTTGTTGCAACTATAAATATAGTTCAAAGTACTTGCTTTTACCCCAAAGTACTGGGAAAGCCTGTGCCAGAGCTCTGTTGTACACAGCACCAAATCTCAGTGACAATGTGTCGATCTCAGGTTTGATTAGGGAGGAATTGCTTCTAAAATAACAGAGATGGTAACAGTTGCCTCCACAAAAAAAAAAAAAAAGAGTTTCACAAATTAAAGCAATGTTCTCAGCCTGTGTCTTGGGGGAATTGTTTAATACTCTATGACTTAATGAAACAATACAGAAATACTTCCAAAATTATTGCTTCTTTATCTTCATCTGATCTAATAATCAAAACATGTCCTCTAGTAACAAGACTTTTCTAACTCTAATTATGTTAACCCTTTGTGGGTGTTAGAACATCCCTGATACCCAGTTAAAATACAGCACAGAGATACATCAAATAGCCCAGGTTAATTAAATGTGGGCTTGTTAGTTTATCACTCTAAACTAAACTACAGCATTAGTCTAATGATTTTTTAAATGTTTTAAGCCCTTAACACAGCCCCTGCTCTTTACCTATGACACTTAGGTTAAAAAGACAGTAAAGATTATATTTTTGAAATAACATAAGAGAGGACCCAATCTATGCATGCTCTGACATGGGTTCATTCATAACACAAATGCAAGATGTCTTTAACATGGAATATTTTCAAATTTAACATGCAGAAATGCCACCAGTTCATCCCTTCTGCCCTCTGGCTCCTGCATTTTCCTGTGTTGGAGGTCGTTAGAATATATTTTGTCTGAATTAACCAGGTTGATATTTAGTGTAAGATATTAGTTCCTCCAGATTGTCTCACAGCTTGAACCTTTGTTATCCCGTGTTCTGTGCATTTTACAGGGTTCTTTGAGACAATTACCATACTAATACATTTTAAAACAGTCATTGACTGGGAAGATGCCAAGTGCCTAAATGGTCTGCTTATACACAGGCACTGCATCCTCAGTTGTTAGTTTATATTGTTTAGTGAAGTAAACATTTAGGTGCAGATTTTCCATGGCAACAATCTCTCTATTAGATCCTTGGGAATGATGGATATATGTGGTTTTTATACAATTCAAAGTAAAATATTGCTGGTTGCCATACTGCTATAGCAGCATGTGAGTACCTGAGAGTCCAAAACAGCTTCATTCTGTCAATATCTATTTTTTTCTTTATTTTTCTACCTGTGTTTTGTACCTAAATTTTACTTTATCTGGGTATAGCTTATCCCTGCACAGAATTACATTTAATATAGGTTGCATTAAAATGGGAATCATTAGCTTTTCTGTGGTTTATGTCTGTCTCTACAAAAGGCTGTTTTCTTAGCATATCCTTGCATAAGTAAGTAACATGTTAATCCAGGATATTGTTTGTTTTAAATCTATTCTGGTACTTTTTGTTCCAAGGACTACTATAAATAACCAGTTATCCCTGCTGTAAAAGCTCCTCTGCTGTAGACCCAAAATGTTATGAGCCACAGAGTTAAGGAAGAGGTGAATTGTGGTGTGTCTGTGCTGTGGAGCACCAAACAGAGTTAGAAGCAGGTGGCAAAGTGACATGACCGAGGAGAGCAGAAGGATGTCGTGGGGCGTTTGGCCGCTCCTCCCATTCCCTGCATCCAGTTTGGAAGCTCTCAGTGGTGATGCTGAGTCTCCTCCCAGTACCAAGGGCTCCCTGGTTTCATTTAAAGATCCCTCTCCAGCCTGATCTGGTGCATTAAAAATTCTGTTTGGATTCCTTGTTAAAGTAACTTTGGCTCAGCATCGAGTTGTAGCTTGAGCTGCTCGAACTCGTGGCACATTGTAGCTGGTCCTCCTTAAGAATCAGAGAACTGATGTGGCACCTCAGGCTCTGGGACTACATAGTACATTCCCACAGTGACATTTCAACACATGTTGGAGGTTATCAAAACCTCCAACATCCTTAATATTTATGGGATTTTCCTGGTCACATCAGGATTTTCCTCATTACGTCAAGTATAGGGCCAAAACACCTGTAGCACTGTGTCTGCTCTCTAAAACAGAGTCAGTGGTAAGTCAGGACATGTCAGAAGAAACAACTAAAACTCGTCTTATATATATATTCCAGGTGGAAAATATTGTTTTAGCTAAAACAGACAGGGTTTTTTTCTTTTTAACACAATGGGAATGACTGCGCAAGTCACTGCTGGCTGAGGATGCTGGCACACGAGACCTTTTTAAGAGGCCACTCGTTTCATCAGTGTCCCATAGAGTGCAAATTCCACACTGAGCAGCAGTTCCTGCATCCCTGTGACGAGCAGTGGTGGTGATCCATTAAGAGCTGCTTGTTGAGCAGCTGCCAGAGCAGGGCCCGTGTATTCCTGCCGGGAGATGCCTCTTGTCGGCGGTGACTAAGGATGGTGGATTATGGCATCAAACAGCAGGAACAGGAATTGAAGAGGGCTGTGTATTGAGAACGTTGGATGTCCACTTTGTCACTGCTCTTTAATATCCGTGCTGGTGACAAGGCAGAAATGTCAGCAGTGTGTGAGCTGGACAGGGCTGGGAAGAAAATCCTTTAAAAGGTGGAATATCCCACAAAGCCCCACCACGCTGCTATCATGTGGAGAACCCTCATTTAAATTGGACAGGTTGAGATGGGTGATACCCACACAGCGACTTACTGGGGAAGGCAGCACAGGGAACAGGTTCCCAATTCTATTTGTTGGCCTGTGCCAGCCCTGCCTCCACACACCCGTAGCTGTGCTGCTGCACAACTTTGTGGGGCTGCATTTGAAACGGGTTTGCTAAAATTATCCAAGTTCCCAGTAGCCCTCCCCTGCCCTCCTGCAGTCAAGAAGCAGCCCCAGAGTGGGTGTAGGATCTTGAATTCCCTTCTCCCCTGAAGGCAGCCTCTCCTGGACACAAAGCCCTATTTTTCTTTTTCATGTCATGTACTCCTTTCCTTTTCAAAGCAGACGCTCTGTCTTTGAGGTGAGGCGTCCTTGTGTTATTTCTGTTTCCCGTGACCTTTGGGATTCTGTGACAATTTTAACACCAAAAATATAGTGTAACAGAGCTAGCCTGAACTTATCCATGGAAGTTGCAAGCCAGTAAATTCTGTTCTTTGCTTAGATCAGGTGTGTCTGCGCTAAGCAAAGAAATTATTAGTGGGAAATTAATGTGGCTTCTGCAAGCAACGTAACGGCATCAATTATGTATCACTATGTTTTAGGCCTCCTGAAGCATTTATCCTGTAGTGATGAGCACTGTTGTTGGGAGCTGGGTAAGGTCCAAGTGTGTGGCATTACGTTCTGGATTGTGTCAGGGGGTTTGTTTCAACGTTTGTGGCATCCTCACACCGCAGAGGAGCCTTTGAGACCGCCCGGCGTCAGGTAGACCCTGAGCAAAACGACCTGCTGGGCTGGTCTCAGTGCTCCATCTCCAGTGTGTGTAATCACATTAGTTATTGCAATAAGTAATGCTTGTAAAACGACCTGGTACAGCTGTTGTGTTTGGGCACGAGGCATTGTAAAAGCCCTACAAGCCTAAGGCGTCCCAGTCAACAACAGCTTCTTCAGTCTGTTCTTTTTATCATGTAGATAAGGTTATCAAGAACTGTCCTATTAAGAGCACGGTGTGTGCCAAAGCATCCTGCTTGTTTACTCAATTTCCCAGTTCCCTGAAAAATTCCGGCTGCCCCATTTTTTTGATACCTTCCTCCCCTGATCTCTTTATTGAGCACACAACAGTGATGTTGCAAACAGCCAAATTGGGACCCACTGAATTCTGTCATGCTTGGCACTCTGTAAACAAAGGATGAGCGAGGTATAATTGTGTTTACGTTTAATTGGTTATAGTTTGTTTTCTAATATATGTAAATTAGGTATGAGTCATTAACCCTCACTTGTGCGCTGCTGTATATATGGAATAATTTGAAGATGATTTTGAAAGCCTGCAGAAAAGAAAAAAAAAACAATCTAAATAATTAAATCCATCTTCTTTCTTTTTAAAGCAACTGGAAGAAAAACTGAAAGGACAGGCTGATTATGAAGAGGTTAAGAAAGAATTAAAGTAAGTGTTAAATGCTTACATAATTTTTTCACAAACGCTAACAGTGCTTGTTAAATGAAGCCACAAATCTGTGTTCTTGGAACAATAAAGAATTCAGTCAAAACCACAATAACGGGGAATTCAGGAATATTGGCAGAAATTGCATCCAGAACCAGTGGAACTGCTGTATCTGAGGGTGCTTCTTGTTGCAGCAGAGGATCTCAATAGCAAATAATACACATGTCCGTGAAGAAAAGCCACTAAAACTATTGCCCACAAAGGGAAAAAAGTTTGAAAGTCTGTGGTATTTTAGGCTGACCACCCCAAAAATCCCCAGCCAACAGCTGCGTGTGATGTGGACCAAAAATTTAATGCAGAGCCTTTGGCCATGATACCTTTTCTCTGCTTCTGGCAGCCAATGTTCAGCACTTACCAGTTTAGTGCTGGGCTTGTCTCACTGTATATTTTTGCTAATATATTGTGGTTTTAAACTAAAGCCACAAACAGCCTCTTCCTATTTCAAGGGATTTTCTTAAGAGACTTAAAAGAGCCTCATTTTAAACTATAACAAGATAAGCTGTCAGGTTCAGAAGAGAACTTTTTTGACTGGAAATATGTTTGGTTTCAAGGTTTAAATAACTGCGAGAAAGTACCATCTCTTCTTTCATCATTCTGGCATTTTTGTGTGTGCTTTTAGAAGACTGAAATAACCCGTTACCTTGTTTAATGAGGTATTTCAGATGAGGCTGGTAGTCATGTGCTTTTGTTTACACGTCCCTGGAGAATATGGAAAGCAGCTTTGGATTTGCAAGCCCCACAACTTGCCCAGCCCCTGGTGCTGATATATTCAAGCCATGCTGGATGTGGTTCTGGTTCACAGTGGGTATATAGTTTCACTTAAATTAAGTGAATTGACCATTTCTTTGGTCATTATTCCTGATTATTAACTGGTCTTAAAGAAGCGTCATCGTTTTAGTGATGGGGTAAATATGTCTGTGTTCTCTCCTGAGTTAAGGAAACAGCTTCAGATTTCAGCCAGTTTATGCCCTCATACATAAAAGAGTGAATGGGAATTAGGCCACAACCTTCCAATTTGCTACATGAGATACCAAATGTAAATGTGCTGAGACAGCAAATGGCTTTTGAACCCTACCTGGTTTAATGCAATGTGGGTGGGATACAACAGGACTGGGGCTTTAAAGCCAGACTTCTGGTACCAGGAACCCAATGTACATACCAAATACATTTAGGTTTACTTTGCATTTGTACTTTAGATACAAACCCTGTATTCCTTGCAATGTTGCCTTTTTTTTTTAAATTAACTTTATTTTTTACAACACTGACTCATATGAGGGCAGGATTGGGAAGGCAGATAAGAGGTCTGGGAGAAGTTGTCACACAGGAGGGTTCATATAGTGTTTCTGCTCAGGATGAGCCTGCAGTTAAATAGATGGGAGAATCCCCTGGGTGGCCCTGGTTGGGTGCCAGTAAATTAACCCTGTTCTCCCAGCTGTTACAGCTTTTATATCCCCTAATCTGCCAGATAGCTTGGAAGTGACCTGGGGTCCATACACCGTCCTGCAGGATGGTGCAGGGGGTTAAGACCCTCCATGAGAGCACTGAAGATATTTGCAGTGCTGCATCCTCCAAGCAGCTCATTGACACCACCCCCTCTGTTCCCATCTAATCCAAAGGATGTGCTAAAGGCTAAATGTGCATCACCTGGCAGCAACAGTCTGATCTGAAGTGAGGCTGTTGCTGGAAATGACTGTGAAAAGTCTTTTGCTGTAAATCAGAATCCCTCACACTGAATCCTGCCACACCTGTCCTGTGCCCTGAAACACCAACAGAAATTAACTGCTTATAAGATCTGCACCAAGAAAAAAGATATCTTGTCAGTAAGTCAGAAAGAGAATATATTTCTCTGGGTTTTTTGTCACTGATGTATTTTCCTTAATCCTCCCCAGGATATTAGAGGTATTTTAGGCTGAGGATTCTCAATATCAGTCAACATCTAACCTTGGGGGAACTCAGCTTGGGCCCATGTCAAGATCTGGGATGGGAGGATTCTTCACTTTCTGCCTCGGCTTTTGTGCCCAATGGCTTTTAAACCTATTTTTGAGATCTGAGAGCTCTGTGTGTCCTTTCAGTTCCCTCTGGAGTAACACGACAGCGCTGACCCCTCCTGCCTTTGCAGTCGGGATCAGACGAACAGAAAGTCGAGCTGTCCCAGTGCACACTTTGCTTTGCACTAAGATCTTTCAAGTCATCTTAGATGTGCAGATTCAAGTCACAAGATCATTCCTTTAAAGAGCAGGTAACTGATCTTGAGCCACAGATTGAGTCGAGATCTCATGGGCAAAGATATTCCTGGAATCCAAAGAGGAAACATTTTGCTTCCTCATATTCCTGAGGAAAACGTCTCTTTTGTGACACATTTTGAAGAGTCGTTTTTTACATGTTTAACTATCATATTTTTTGAAAAAAAATGAATCTGCTGGAGTGAATAATCCTCTTAGGACAGTTGGAGGTACCATCAGCTTGATTTTTAGTATATTTTGGGTTGTAAGTATATAGGAAATTACCTGTGAAATTGCCAGAAATCTAATTGAGGTCGCAAAGAATCCACTTTAGGTAGGCAGAGGTCAGTAAGTTTCCAGCCAAGTGCCTGCTCCAAGCTCACTGGAAATGCAGCTGCTGCAAGGATCAGGATCCTTCTTAAAGGTCCCAGCTGGCAGCAGGTGCTCAGAACCAAAGTGCATCAGTCGAGCAGCCTGTGCAAGGAGAGGAATGGCAGGATCAGGGCTTCAGAGCCAGGCTTTTGGTGTGGAGAACCAAATGTACACCCTAAATAGGTTTAGGGTTACTTTGCACTTCCTGCCACTGTCAGCCTGGTTCTGGAGGCTGCACACTGTCCCCTACTTGCTCCTTGGGGAGCAAGCAGCTTCTTTTGGTTTAGCCTCATCCAGGAGGAAGGTGGTTGGGATGCTGCTGGACTGCTCCGAATGGCAAACCAAGTGTGGTAAGTGGGGCTCACTGGGAGAGCCGTGTCACAAGTGCTGCTGGTCTGACCTGAAGTGGGAGAAGCACCTGGGAATTGCCTTGGGAAGTTTGCCACATGATAATTGGCTGTTACAAATTGGGATTCTTTTAAATTCAGATGAGTCTCCTCATTTGACCATCATGAGGACGTGCATTATGACTTGCTGTCCTTGCAGAGGCCATCCCCTGCAGAATCCCTGGGAGGATGGAAACAGTGGTTTGCCAGTGACCGGGGTTTTCCTTGCATGAGTCTCTGGGCTTTTATCTCCTCTGGCACCTTGGAGTCCTGGGAGACAGAGCTGTGCCCCTGAAGGGGTGTCCTGAGAAACACTGGCTTTCAGCAGCGATTTGCAACCTGAATAAACACGTCTGTGTTGTCAATATAATGTCAGGCTCTCTAAGAACTCGAGCCATTAGTGCACAATCTCTCTCTTTGACTGGCACAAGTCCACTGATAGCAGAAAAGAAACCCCTTTGCACATGGGTGAGCTGTTGTGCCCTCGTAGAGTCTTAACAACATTGCTTTATGTGCCATGTATAGGATGATGGCCCTACCCTACAGCCATTTCTGCTGGCAAGACGTGTCATCCAATGCTGCCCACGTCATGAAAGTCATTACCAGAAATTAATAGAAATTATTCTATTAATCATTGTATTTTAGGAATGCCTGTCAGCAGTAACACTGTATGCAGTGAGTATGCACAGATGCAAAATGCATCAGGTTTCTGTCTCAGAGTGACCTTTTTTCCTTGGATTTGCTATGACTTTGAGTGACTTTGAATGACTCAGAGACCACTGATTTCCAGAGTGTCACTTAATGCATATCTGACTCTGGATTAATGCAGGGACAGGTTCATAGAGGAGCTGGACACCACGTGGTCTGAGGCAGTTAATGGGTGCCTGGTGGACTCCTCGTGGTATCCAGAACAAGTCCCTGTGTCTTAATACTGTCCTTCTGCCTTTTTTTGACTCAGTTTCCACATTTTATAGAACCACAGAATGGTTTGGGTTGGAAAGGACCTTAAAGCCCATCCTGTTCCACCCCCTGCCATGGGCAGTGACACCTTGCACTAGACCAGGTTGCCCAAACCCCATCCAACCTGGCCTTGAACACTTCCAGGTTTGGGCCATCCTATTTTGGTACATGATCCACAACTTTTAATACAGTTTGATACATTAATAAACGGATTCTCATTGCCTCACAAAGTTCCTGGTGCTTTATACATGAAAAATGCTATATAAACACTATCTATATCTGTTTATGTGTTTTTCTTCACCAAATGAATGTTGTCTTTGTACAATAAGAAGCTGAAATCATTTATTGCTTCAGTCTGAGGAAGTTCATGTCCTGCCTGCAGCAGGCTGATTTAAAAAAATTTATATGACAAAGCACAGTAATAAGTTTGGATTCCTGTAAGATTCTGGTTTGCCAGATGAGACAACTCTAACTGAAAGCCTTTGAAGGGAGACGTCCTTTGACCGCTCAGTATTTATATAAAATATTGACAACAAGACTATCAGATTCTTCTCCTAATGTACTTATAAATATTTGGATCTTTCATATTTCTTAAGAAATATTGTGCCATTTTGTCTTCCCGTTGCCATAGAACGAGGAGGTTATTAAAATGAAAAACTGCCTTTTACCCTGTAGTGTCTTGGTGGGGAAGATTATTTGTGCATATTTTCCTTGCTGGTGAGCTGGTGTATATTATATAAAGTGCTGTACTGTGGTGGTGATTCCCCTGTTTTGTTGCTTTGCTACGACTTCTTCATTCCCTCCCAGCTTCACAGATAAATTTATATCGCTTCTGACAGCTGAAAATGTTATATCCTTATTAACCTTTAAATTTACGCTTTAAACTGGCCTTGTGGGATTGCATATGGAATGATTTAGATGACGCTTGAGAAAATTTTCTTATCCAATAACTAGTTTGAATAGTTATTCTATATTCATTATGAGATTGTGTTACTGCAAGGAAAGTTGTTACCACTTGTAGTGTTGCTGGAGAACAGGAAACGATAATGTTAATGCTCATTAGTGGAGTCGTTATGGAAAGGAGAAATAGAAAATAATTTTTTTTTTCCTGCCTTCCACAGTATATTGAAATCCATGGAGTTTGCACCATCTGAAAGCTCTGGTGGGCAGGTACTGAACCTACTTTTGTTGTCTTACTTACTTCAGCAATTCAGTTAATTAACAAAGATTGTGTCTTGCAATTCCTTGGCGTTGGCATCGACAGTTTCCTGTTGATGTTGAGACATATGGGTCGATCATTGTTTTTCCTGATGTTTTCTTCTGTAAAAAGCTGAACTGAACATTTTTTGCCTGTTAATTTCTTTTAAGTGGGCAAGGACAAAGTGATATTTCAGCTGTGCTGGAGTGAATAACCAAAATGTTGTGAAGTTGAGTCATTTAAAGATACTAGAGGCAGTGTACAGGCAGTACGCTGAGCAAGGACTTTGGCATTTTAAAGTATTTATTAGCCTTGAAAATAATGTTCACAAAAGAAAACAAACCTTTGAGTACTGAGAAAGATCTGACATTCCAGCAAATTAATCTTACTTAAGTTTAAAGGTTGTGAATTAAAGTCCTGCTTCTGAAATCTGAACTGAATATCGATATCCTGGGATTAATTTTCTATGAGTTTTTTAATGATCAAGGGTTAGATATTGAGGGGAAGGTAAATAGCAGGTTTCTGTGGCTGGTTTTATTTTTGAACCAACTGTTTCTGCTGAAACGCAGCATGTCAAGGAAATGCTTAACTTGGGTCAGTTGACCTAGAAGGAATAATATAATCTTAACTCCTGTTTTAATCAGATTAAGAGAAGTCTACAGCTTTTAAACTGAAAGTGTGCCAGGACCATTTAAAAATAAGTAGGATTAAGAAAATGTTCCGTTACACATCTCAAAATAATGCAGAATTGATGAATGATTTACAGTGGAAATTAAACAGTGAATCTCTTCCACGGCTCATGTCGGGAGCCCGGAGTGATTCCCGCAAATCCACACCCAGTGAACTCCCTCCCTGCGTCCAGAGAGGAGTCGAGCACTTGTGGTTTTCTTTTATTTTGCTTCTGAAATCCTTTTTAGTGCCTTGAGTGAGCCTCTCAATGCTTTTAGAAACAAACCTCCCACTCTGGTTCTCTTCAGGATGCATCCAAACCGCTGGAGGTGCTGCTGCTGGAGAAGAACCGCTCGCTGCAGTCGGAGAACGCCACGCTGCGCATCACCAACAGCGACCTGAGCGGTAGGTTGACACGATTTTTGGCTGTTCTGGTTCACTTGCTGTCTTGTGACGGGGTGGGAGGGCTGAGTGAGAGCTGAGTGTCTGAGCTAATGCATGGCAGGAGGATTAAGAAGCAACAGGAACACTGAATAACGCTGGATTTCTGTAGTTTTATAGGCTGGATAATAAAGTAAAACTTGGAGAGCTCAGAGAGTCTATAAAGGTTGAGGAAGAGGCATTACAGGCTGTACCCAGTGGTAGCATTTGAGGCTGTTGTCTGTTTTGGGAACAAATCTGTGGCACCACAAGTCTCTTCCCCTCCCTCCTCCCCCCAGTGTTATGCACAGTGTTTGCATGGAGAACATAACCTCCCTGTCTGATACACTTGGATGTGCCACCAGCAGGTCAGCTTGGGAAAACAAAATCCTTTCTTTTTGGCGAAGTGTGTTTGCCGTTCCGCTTTCCTAACGTGGGCTTTTACATCTTGTGTGCACATTTTTTAAATGGCAAGTCATGGAATTTCCAGATACTCGAATGCTTATGGTTTTTGCAGCTGGAAGAAAGTTAAAAGTTGCCACTGGCCCTGGGATTACTGAATTCTGAAGTGTTTTATGACTTTTAACTGAGTGATCTTGGTGCATCCACCTAATGGTGATTCCTTTATTCAAATTGGTTTGTTCCAAAATGTAAATGTTTGCTGCATTTGGGTTCAGTCAGGTCCAATGAGTCATGTCTTGAATGAGAGACAACAGAGAGACTTGCTGTCTGTAACTGCATTTATTTAACTGTATAACTGCACTTCATGTAACTGTTCTAGTGTTAATGTCTGTAAGGGGGATTCTCCAGGCTGCAACATACAAGAAAGGTGCAAACATGAAATGCATGTTGTTTGTTTTGGGGGCCTTGTTTGGCTTAAAAAATTTCAATTATGAAAAAAAAACAAAAACAAAAAAAACCCACAAAACCAAATAAAAACAAACCAAAACCAAACAAAACCAAAACTCCCACCGCCACTTCATTGGCCCGTGTCAATCTGCACTTTTTTTTTTCCCTTTGCGGGGCAAACTTTGCATTTTTTTATCTTGGTTTTTCCCTCTTTGACCCCCCATAATGCATTATGTTTGACCTTCCTTGTAGGGTCAGCCAGGAGAAAAGGGAAAGACCAGCCTGAGAGTCAGCGTCCTGCAACCTTGCCGGCCTCCCCTCCTTCCCAGTTGCTCCGCAACGCGGGGGAGCAGGCTTCCAATACTAATGGTACACACCAGTTCTCACCAACGGGTTTAAGTCAAGACTTTTTCAGCTCATCCCTGGCGAGCCCCAGCTTACCCCTGGCCTCCACAGGAAAATTTGCACTAAACTCTCTCCTCCAGCGACAGCTAATGCAGTCCTTCTACTCCAAGGCAATGCAGGAAGCAGGAAGCACAAGCATGATTTTTCCAACAGGTCCATACAGCACAAACTCCATATCTTCCCAAAGTCCATTACAACAAAGCCCGGATGTAAATGGCATGGCCCCATCTCCCAGCCAGTCAGAAAGTGCTGGGAGCATCTCTGAAGGCGAGGAGATAGACACGGCCGAAATTGCACGTCAGGTGAAAGAGCAGTTGATCAAGCACAATATTGGACAGCGGATATTTGGACATTATGTGTTGGGACTGTCGCAAGGGTCTGTGAGCGAGATCCTGGCCCGGCCAAAGCCATGGAATAAACTGACTGTGAGAGGCAAGGAGCCATTTCATAAGATGAAGCAGTTCCTCTCGGACGAGCAGAACATCTTGGCTCTGCGCAGCATCCAGGGTAGACAAAGAGGTAAGTGCTCTCCTGCCCAGGGTCTCGCCCCGTCCTCCTCTTAGTTCCAAACGGTACCGATCGGAAGCTTCCCCCCGTGGGGCGGTTTGCGCGTTGCTGCCGTTCTCACCCAAATCAGGTGTCAGGTACAGAAAGTTCAGCTTTGCAGCACTCTCGAGCAGGTTAGTATCTCTGCTTATGCTTTTTTTAGATGCTGGCTTGTGCCTGTCAGCAGGAGCAAGCAGCAGGGGCACTCGCATCCCTCACTTCCCAAGAGCTCCGTGTCAGAGCTAAATCCAGAGTGAAAAGGGTCAGCAGCTACTCGGGGTATCAGCCCTCAGAAATAATTGCAAATTTTTATTTGGGGTTGTTTACTGAGACCAGGCGTTTGTTGTGTCTTGTGTGATTATGTTCTTTTTCCCCAAAGTGTTGTGACAAAATAGGGTAGGTGATGCATGAGATGAGTAATTAAAACACAATCCCAGTTTAAAGCAGCTTTGCATATTTAAGGCAGCGATTTTAAGAGGTAACATGCATTTCATTGTGATTCATCTTAAGACTGAGATTTACATTTAGAGAAACTGAAAAGTAAGTTGTTTACAGTCAAGAAATATTGGAAAGGACAGGCGGGGTTTTCCTAGATTTTATTTAATTGGAAGCACACACTCTTAGATTTATAATCTGTTCTTCCTTTTGATGATTGTACTTGAGGGGATTATCTGCCCATCTTTAACCTCTTCATTTTTGGTATCTCTAGACATTTATTTATATCTGTCTAATCTCCTTTCCGAACATAGCTGTAATCTTTATTAACAAATCAGCCAGCCTTGCTTCTTCCCAAGTAGCCAGTTCCTCCGGCTCAGGCAGGGCCCCAAGGGGCCAGGAGAGCTCAGGGACAGGCTGCCAGCTCCTCATGTCACAGCCCGTGATGTCAGAGCAACCATCCCCTGATTGTTTTGTTCTTACCAAACTTGTTTTTCAACAGAGAATCCAGGCCAGAACCTGAACAGACTATTTCAGGAAGTACCGAAACGAAGAAATGGGTCTGAAGGTACGTCACAGGCAGGTGTTTTTCTTTGCAGTCCATCCCTAGGAAGTGGAGTGTGCTTTAGCTGTGTGTTTCCTTAAAACTGTGCAGTTTGATTCTGGCCTGGAATCTGATAGAAAAACAGACAGTAAGTATAAAACAAACCATGGGTTAGATGAACACTCTGCTTTTTCTAATTCTGCTGCTGCTGTACTAACATAACCCTGTTTGGACAGTTTTTCCACTCCCATCCTCCCTGCATTTGCAGATAAAAAGAGATAAGTGATAGAAGTGGCTTTATAAAATCACCAGATCTATTTGCTGTTCTTGTGATTTTGGAGGGAGAAAGTTGCACAGTTACACTGACAATCACATACTGCTTCTGCTCTAAATTTACTTCTTTCTTCTCATGGGGCTTATGCTGACAAATTCCACTTTATTACACTGTTAAATTAGTGTGATGCTTAGTTCAGTATTGTATATGAGAAAGACAAGATAAGTAAACATCAGATTGATATATTATCACTGAACAGAAAGTCTGAACGTTTTTCTTTGTTACAGATTAGGTTGCAGAATTTGTCTTTTAGTAAGATGAGGAAGAAGAAAAAACTAAAGCAGGGACCCCAAAACTCTGTAGTTATTTTAACTGCAGTCAGAAATTGTCTAGCTCACTTACAAACAATAACCTCATAATGAGAAATGCAGTTAAGTGCAGTAGCATTCATGGTTTTCCCTCCTTTTCTTCCCCTTAGAGGTTAAAAAAGAAAAAAAAAAAAACAAAGCAAAAGCAAACACTCAGCTCTTTACCTGGAGAGTACTTCAAATGGTATCTGCGTTTAAATGACTCTTTCTCTTCATGTATTAACCTCTAGAAAGTTAAAAATTAGTTTTATCTAGTTACTTTTTAATTCTGTTTTGTGCTGAATGTATACTCATCTTACTTTGCCTAGCAGCTGATGCCATTTTTAAGTTGATTCTTGGGCTTATGTTTTTTAGCTTTCTTCCTTTCCCTTCTTTTCCCTTCTGTTTCCTCTCCCCCTCCAAAAAAAAAAAGAAAAAAAAAAAAGAAAAGGAAAAAGAATAGATCTATATATGTTGCCATAGAAAAGGAATATATGACCAGCTAGTTCTTCCTCTGATGTTCTCACTATTCCAGGGCAGCTAGAGACAGGCACAGAAAGGATGTTTTTCTTTTATTAAGTATTTTTGGTGTTGTAAATGTTGGTAAAGGCCCTGTGTAAGCTGTCCTCAGGTCATGCTGGCCGTGGTATCAGTATATCCAGCGTGTCTTTGTGTTACAAAAACAACCAGAGAAAAGTTTTCCTGGTGTCATTAGTTCTGTTTTCCTCTCCAGGTAATATAACCACAAGAATCCGAACCACAGAGACTGGCTCTGATGAAGCCATCAAATCCATCCTCGAACAAGCCAAAAGGGAGCTGCAAGTACAGAAAACAGGTACGGCCTCGTTTTGTCTCTGGCTCCTTCGATTTCAGAATTTAATTAAAACAATTGCCATGAGCTTTTTGGTCAGTTAATTATATCCTTAAAACCGTCAGCGTAGGTTTGAAGAGCTTTCTTGAGGGGTTTTATTATTATTTAGTGGAGTTGTTTCTGTGTCTAAGACATCCCAAGTTAAGGTCACACGTGTCACGGCGTTTTGGGGTCTCTGCTCTGCTCCCAAGGGAGTGACACTGTGGGATTTCTGAACAGCTTTATCCCTGTGCAGAGCTCTGCTTTCTTTGCAGCCCTCCAGACCTGCAGGGGCACCTATAGAACCCTTTCCTCTCCCATTTTGCTCCTTGGAAAGGGAATGGCTTCTGCTTTCTCTTTTCTCTCTGACTCAGGCCCCAGGGACAGAACTGCTGGGAGAGGGAACTGATGGATTTGTTGGGGTGAAGGTCACACTCTAGACAGCAATTACCAGTCACACAGCACCACTGTACATCCTGTACCCAGATTATTATATAGGCAAACTCAGTTCTGACTGTTAGATGACTTTATTTTTGGTTACAGAATGTATTCAGTGAATGAACTGGCAAATCATTTCCCAAAAAATCTGTAGTTTAACGTCTTATCCTGAGAAAAGTTTAATTTCTCATTGTATGCTGTCATGTAATTACCATTTCTTCTGTTCCATAGCCCTCCCAGCTTTAAAAGAGTTCCTAGTACTGCTAATGGGCTGAAGTGGAAATTACTGTGCAATACTTCTGGTTTTTTTTTTAAAGTAAATACTGATTTACAGTTTGGGATATTAGTCTTTTCTTTGAAAACTAAGTTAATCTCATGGCAGAATATAAAAGACTAGTTAATGTATGACCTAAATAATACGACCTTATACAAGAAATTATTGCATAGAGAAAAATATGGGTTGTGTGCAGGAAACTGCAAGCACGTTATTCAGTAACATGTTTCATCTGAGGACCTCAAGACTTCCTTTCAAATATTAATTCAGCCTCAAAACTCCCTATGAAACCAGCAGATAAAACAGAAGAGAGAGTCTCACTGTCTTTTTTCCCCCATTTTTTAGCTTTTCATGTATTTTATAATGCGTGACAGGAAGGAATGTAGGGAGGCAAATTCAGAAATGGATTCAGATGAGGCATAATAATATTACCAGAGTAATACACGGCATGTTTCAAATCTTATTTCGCTTTCAGGCCACTTGCAGTGTGAGGGTTCCCTGCTCCTACCTGGTGCTTCACTTTCCCTGTTCTCTGTAGAGCAGCTTTCAGAGGAATTGGTTTTCAAGCACTGGGGACCTCAGTGGAGACGGCCTTAAATAGAAGCAGATGCCATTGCAAAAACCTCCTGGCTCTGCAGAGATAATTCCCCACCCACGTTCCAGTCTCTGCTCATCCCCAACTGCTACAGCACAGCCACCCAAATCCTGGTTCCCCACTGGAATGCTGCATTTGGGGGTTGTCTCTGCTCAAAGCACCCATGGCTCCATCCCAGAGCTTCGGATAAGGCAGGGGGTGATGACCAGGTGTCAGCCTGGCTTTGGTAGAGCTGTTTATTTCAGTGGCTGAGACCATGGAACAAGAAAACAGGAAGCAGGAGCATATTTAGCTTGTCAAATGAGATGATGATGATCTCTTCCTAAAGTTCTGGCTTTGTTGTAATTTGTGTGTTATGTTTGTGGATTTAAAAGGACTCACCTTATTTATACTGTGAGAGAGTATTAATAGTCTGTCCAGGTGAATGCAGCTGTGTTCAGTTCTGTGTGTGTGTTAGATTCATTTGTGGAGAAAGAGAGAAGTGAAAGGTTAAATAACTCTATAAATACAACCATAAAATGTTATTGACCACTTGGGGGTGGGGGAGGAAGAGGTGAAGGCTTGATTTTCAAAGGCATTTATTTGAAAATTTTTACAATGGTGGAAGTGCAAGTGATCCCAGACTTGTGCAGCTGAGTCTGTGCGTGCAAACATCCAGCACTTTGGCAACTATCAAAATTTTCCAGTGAAGGACTTTGGAAATCTTACCTTATTTTGAAAAGTGCAAATCTCTGCTTAGTGAAAACTCCTCCCTCCCATCCAGAAATGTATTTCAGCCCTTTTTTTTTTTTTTTTTTTTTTTTTCTGTCTGTCAGGGAACTGTTTACAGTAGCACGTGTTGAATATAAAGCATATTCCTGTGTTGCATTTAGTCTTTTGGTTGTTTTTCATAGCTGAGCCGGCTCAGCCGCCTTCTGCCTCTAGCAGTGGCAATTCTGATGATGCTATTCGATCCATTCTGCAAC
Source organism: Manacus vitellinus (assembly GCF_001715985.3). NCBI lineage: Eukaryota > Metazoa > Chordata > Aves > Passeriformes > Pipridae > Manacus > Manacus vitellinus. The sequence continues at coordinate 4,861,507 of NW_021940460.1, forward strand.
AAGCCCGACGGGAAATGGAGGCACAGCAGGCTGCCCTTGAACCTGCCTTAAAAACACCACCTTTATCTCAAGCTGACATTTCTATCCTGTCCCCCAAACTAGTGTCTACACCTGCAATGTCTTCGGTTTCCAGCTATTCTCCTTTGGCCATATCCCTGAAGAAACATTCATCTGTCACTGATTCCAGTATCTCTGCATTGCAGAACCTCTCTGGGCTCAAAAAGGAGCCTCAGGAGGCGCCTGTTTTAGAGCTTCACGGAATAAGTGATTCCGCCCAGGGTATGTTGAGGCATGTTAAAAATGAGTTGGGACGTGGTGGTGTTTGGAAGGACCATTGGTGGAATACTGTGCAGCATGAGAGAAGAAATGCAGCTCTTCCCGAAGATATAAAAGTTGAGGAAGCCAGTGGTGGAAAAGAAAAGGTCAGCAATCAGACTAGGCCAGATCGTAGCCAGCTCCAAGGACCGTCTTCTTCCGAGTATTGGAAAGAGTGGCCAAACGCGGAATCTCCGTACTCCCAGAGTTCTGAATTGAGCATGACTGGGGCGAGTCGCAGTGAGACACCACAAAATAGCCCCCTCCCTTCATCCCCTATCGTGTCCTTGTCCAAGCCATCCAAACCTTCGGTTCCTCCACTGACACCCGAGCAGTATGAGATTTATATGTACCAGGAGGTGGATACGATAGAGCTAACGCGGCAGGTCAAGGAAAAGCTAGCAAAGAATGGCATCTGCCAAAGGATCTTTGGGGAAAAGGTAAACAAGTGGTTCTCTCTTGTGTTGTCAATGTGCCTTCTGCTCCTTACGTGTGTGCCGAGCCCCGTTTAGTGGAGGGGGATGTGCCACGTGTGTCTGACGGAAAAATGTTTTTGCTTCGTGTGTTACGTTATTTAAAATGAGCTCCCAAAGGAAAGCATTAGTTTCCCTGTGTTTGGGAATTGCAGAGGTTTTTGTGCAGAGGTTGGCTTTTCAGCCACTTGGAATTAGAAACGGGGGCCCCGAGTTTAGAAACCTTGAAAGCTGAAGCAAACATTATTGAGGCTCAGTACTTCATGCTTAATGTAATGAATTCATGGAATACTTGAGCAATACCATTGTCATGACTGGAGAGTCTTAAATTTGTTACGAGTGAAGATTATAGACACAAGAGCATTTTTCCTTTTTTTTTTTTTTTTTTTATTATTTGGAAATGTGCACAGGGGTATTTAAACAAACACATGGAAAATCCCCTACCTTTTCTTAGCCTGAAGTCAGGAATTCACATTTCTTATACCTGGTGCTTGGTATCTCAGTGTGCTCTGAGGCCCTTTTGAGCAATGTTTGATTACAGATACACGAGGCCTGATAAGGCTCCCTGAAGTTCTCACGCTGTGGGCCCTAAGCCTTGAGCACGTGGGATTTTGAGGGTCCCTGACCACCAGAAAACCCCTCCCAGGCTGTAAGAACTGTTGGACATTTGCTGTTTCTTCTTCCTATAAAGAATTGAATCAATGTAATGGTATTATAGGAGCTGGCATCGCACTGTTACCTCCGCACTAAGATGTAAAATGAAAAGCCTGACCTCTCGGGGTCATTAAAGATCCCGTGGCAGTTTTCATTAAGTATGATTTTTAACTCCTCTACCTGTGCTGAATTCCAGGCAAGTAATTGCATTCTGCCTGTCTGAAATCCCCCCTCCACTGCAGTTGGCTGTGTTCTTAAATATTTACTTACATGGAGCAGCCGCTGCTACAGGTGAAAACACACATCGTTATAATTCATACCCCAAAAATCAACCAAATATAGGCCTAGTCTCAAAAGTCCCAATTATTTTTGTTTGAGAACAAAATACGTGCCAATCATTGCCTGTTTCATCTGCCTGTGTGTGCCTGGACTCGGTGTTTTTCCTGTTAAAGCTGATGAAACTATCTGACACGAAATATGAAAAGCATGCAAATCCCGCACCAGCCTGCTGCTGTCCTGATCCTGCAGGAAAAAAAACCCACCTTCCAGAAGGAAACACGGCAGGGGAAAAAAAAAAAAAAAAAGGCATTTCCATCTGAGTATCTCCAGATGTCATTTTTGCAGTTTTTCTAATTGTCCACACGAACCCAATTTGAGCGATGCGGTAGAAGGAACCCAAAATGACTTAAATTACCCCCTTTCCACTTCCAGTGTGTTAACGTGCCGTTCTTGGTTGCTTCACTTCAGGTATTGGGGCTGTCCCAAGGAAGTGTCAGTGACATGCTCTCCAGGCCAAAGCCATGGAGTAAATTGACCCAAAAAGGCCGAGAACCATTTATTCGTATGCAGCTCTGGTTGAATGGTGAGCTGGGACAGTGTGTCCTGCCCGCACAAGGGCAGCAACAAGGACAAGGTAATTAAAATTCCACTATGTTGTTTGAGTTGAGGAGGAGGAAATCTTTTTTTTTTCTTTTTTTTTCTTTTTTCTTTTTTTTTTTTTTTTTTGAAATTTGCAGTAAGCCAGCCTTGCACCAGTGCTGGTCCAGGCCTTATGGAAGTGGCAGCATCCACCCTGGCAGCCCAGCCAGTCCCTAAGGGAACGTGCTGGGAATGTTTATGAACGAAGCGCTCGTTTATGCATAATTGATAAGCAGCAGTTATCAAGTTCCTGATTAGGGTGATATTATCTAGGCACGAATATGAGACGTAATTCCAAAAATTTTGGCCAAAGAGCTGGAAAATGTTGCGTGCTGTTTCCTAGGGCTGCATAGGGGATTTGGATTGTCCCAGGGAGAATATCGATTGCTGTCTCAGGAGGTGAGCTAGAAGAACTAAGCTCTAAAGGGGGAATGCTGTGTTGCAATTACACTTTTACTGTGGCTGTCTCTTACCCTAATTCCCATTGGCACAGAAAAGCCAGGCTGGAGTCTGGCCTCGGTCGTACCTTTATATGCCACTGACTTAACTGAGCAGAGAGCCCTTGCCAAGATCAGTTTGCTATTTGTTGAGCCTGCTTACTGTTTAGTTTGTGGTTTGGCATCTCCTTTTATTGTTCCCTGATTTTCCTCTCCTCTCTTATCTAGTCCTTCACTCTGTGACATCATTACAGGATTCCCTACAGCAGGGATGTGCAAGCTCAGGTAATCAGCTGGTTTCAATGATTTGCTCTGAAATAATTCTCTGTGCTTTTGTTACGTTTCGTTTGCTTTGATGCCAAGAGGTTTCTCACATTGTGTTGTATCATACAGGAGTCCCTTCAATTTTTTTATTAATGCCTTTAATTCCTCCTTCTCTCCTTGTTGCTATGGCAGAGGTAGGGAGTACACATATTTAGCTGCATATATTAGGTAAAGAGACTTTATGTGATCTTGGAGATCATTGGCTCAGTAGGGGGTTTTTTTGCCATAGTTCAGCTTATCAATGTGACATGTGACAATGGCTGTAAAACAAGCCCTTGGTTTGTAATGTGATCCACATACTGCAGCTGCCTCACTCGCTGGTAGGTTTTTTTCCACTTTCCTTTGCACAAAATCTGCTTTGTTAATTCCAAGGTGGGGAACACACCATGTTGTGTCTTTTTCAAGCTTCGTTAAATATTCCAAGCTGACCTTTTTTTTTCCTCCTTTCCCTTTCCATTTGCAAAAAGAAAAAAAAAAAGCAGATGCAGCAAAGCTGAAAGTCAGAGAAGTGAGTGGCTGAAGGTTTTAGAAGATGGCCACAGGATGGGAGGGAGGCTGGAACAGACCAGAACAGCTGTGTTCCTGCTGTTGGATACCAAACTCTACCCACACAGACTTTTACCAATTATATGCTTCACTTGACACAAACCACTCAGGCTGTTTTGTACTCTAGAAAAATACTCATGCCCTGCTCTGTACTTAGAGCCAGTGCCCTGTGTTGGAGAATTGCTGCATTTCAGGATACAGAGAGGGATGATTTGTGCTCCTCTTCCACCTTTCTGCTATTCTGAAACACTCTTTTTTTTTCTGCAGCTTGCTGGCTTTACTCTTAATATCCCAACCAAACTGCTTTTTCTCTCTACTGGGAAACTATTTTGCATTCTAAAAGATTTTACTGGAAGAAAATCCGTGATGATATTCAGTCCACGTTTTTCTTAAGAAGAACAGTTCAAAATAAACAGATAAAACCAAAACCAAAAAAAAGAAAAAAAATGCCCCAAGTAAAAACAAGCCCTGAAAACAAAACCAAAATGGGAGAAAAAGATTTGCAATCATAGGGCTATTGTTGCTTATTGCCAAGCATTTAGGGAACATGGAAATTTCCTGTGATGGTTTGTTAAAAACATGCCATTGACTACTTTTTTTTTTGTAGCATCAATACCATGCAAGAGTGAAGTGTCACAGTTAGAAACGCCTCAGACAGCGTGGAAAATATGAGTAATTAATTGTAGCCATTTTAAGAGGAATTTGAAATCAGAGGAGCTGGGAAATGCTGCATTGTTATTGCTAATCATCATATTTATGACTAACTCTAATTATAAAAGATTGAAAGACAAGCCCATAGTATTAAAATCCGACCACCTTGTGGATTCCCGGGAGGTTTGCTGGGAGCTGAAAGTGATTTCCTTCAGGAAGTTCAGTTTTGCTGCCGGGATATTTTGTTCCCTCCCACACTCCCAGTCTCGTTTGTCAGTTCCTGCCCTTGAGCTAATATTTTGTGAGGAGACACGTTCCTATCAGCTAATAAAATCATATTATTGATGATCGTCCTCCCCCGTTCCTTAAAGCCCCCTTACAAATGAGAAAATGGGCTCGTGCCCTTTTCCACCTCCTCTCCAAGGATTAAAAATAGAATTGTTGTACAAAATGTTCTTTTCTTGGTGCCTTTCTCTGTGTAAAGGAATAAGGCAGGTTGTGACACCAGGCAGAACAAAAGAGCAAAACCAAGTTATTCGAACGAGGACGGGCAGTTTGGTAATTTCCTTTTATTAGCAGCTGTTCTGTAATTAAAAGCACAGCAAACAGTTTGGAAAAGGTAATAATAATTATGCATTTGTGAAAGATCCACCACTCCAGGGCAGAGGGAAAAAAAAAAAAAAAAAAGAAAAGAGAGACAGCTTCAATTTTCTGGTCTTCTGAGACATTTCCCAGGAAAATCAAGGCAGAAAAGGTTGCATACTTGTAATTTTAAAACAGAAATTAATCAGGACAATTTTGAAACGAGAAGAGGTCTGGAGCCTTTTCCATGTAATATAATTGGCTTGGAACTTGTTGAATGCATGAAGGGAAAGAAGTGAAATTAAACTCACACACTCAGTGGCTCCTGAGTGCTTTGCCAAGAAGGTCTTCAGTGTACAGAGTGTCAACATGCATAGTAACAAAACTTTTATTAGCTGGGAGCATTTTCATTACTGTTTGGCACTATTGTATCAAACTAGCAAGATTTTCTGGATTTCTGGCCCAGTTAGTTACACTTCTAGATCATAAGGTTTTGATTTACACCTAATCCATGAAAATGTTGTCTTTAGTCCAGTAATTTTCCATTTTCACATGTGGACAGATGGACCCATCAGTCTCTCATATGTGGGAATGAATGGATAAAATATATGTATTTTATGTAATTATATATATATAGAGAGAGAGAGAGATAGCAAAGAGAAGCCAGGCTTGGTTTTCTTCTTTGGAAGCTATATTTATGAATTTTATGAAAAATAGTCTATACCAAAATGACAACCAGGTGTACACCTGCATTTTCTGCCTGTGACCTTCCTTCAATGCTTTGGTGATTTTGTGCAAATTTCAGGGAACATGTTTTACACAAAAATGGTGTTTGTACCCTAGGTGGTCAAAAATAGTATTGCTGTGCCTTTTCTAACATTTTTTTTCTGTGTATTTCTTTCCACCTAAATGCTCTAATGCCCTTGGGTAAATCTGCCTTTTTAATGATTTATGTGTCAAAAGCACAGACCAAATCACATGGAAAAAAAAAGTTGAATTAGTGTCACCCAACTGCATCAGCATTTTTTCATGATGAATTTGGCCCTTATTTAGTTGCATTACTGATGATGGGAGCTGGGGTGGGTTTGGACAGTCGCCATGTGCCAGGAGAAGGCTTGGATATTTCTCTAAATACTTGTACTGTGTATAGCTTTTATTAGTTTGTTTTATTTTGGGGCCTTGTTCTGCGTGTCTATACGAGATTTAAGACAGAGTTTCCTTTTTGGTGCTGCTGATTTCGTGGCCGCTCCCAGGAAAGCTGAATTTTTATTCACTTTTGTCTTTATCCTCTGTGAAGGACATACACTCTCTATAATACTACATTAAAGACTTGCAAATACTCAGTGGGGAAAAAAGACGTGCCTTTTTGGTATGTGTTTCTGTAAGGGTCGTCTTATGACCTAATGTGGAAATCTTCATTTGCCGATACAGCTGCGGGTGATCTCAGGGGATTTTGAATTTCCCTTTTGTTTGTCTTCCTTTCTGGGTATCATCCATCATTCCTAACCTCATGCTGCTTAGCAATAGTAACGCTCATGGGAGTTGAAGAAAGGATTATAACAGCATAAAATGGGGAGCTAATTAGAGCTTGTTTCAAAATCAGAATCTAGCTCGAGATAATTGCATATTATCTGGTGATTTAAAAACCCAAGATCTACTGTATTTAGATCAACTAAAATATGCATAAAAGCTTTCTTTTCGAAATACAACATTTGTAACAACAGGGAGATTACTTCTTATCATCCCTTGGGAAAGCAAATCTGAAAAAAATTGAGTATGGCTTGCTGTGCTTATGATGTTAACAGATAGAGTGGGGAATGATGGCAAACCCGGGTAGCCATTGTATTTTTATTCATGTTAAACATATTCCTGGAACATTTTTCAGCACAGAAGCTGCTGAGTGGGCAGGTAGTTCACTGTGTGCTGTGAGGATCTTCCTGTTTTCCTGATCCCAGGAGGAATATGTTAAGTTGGCTACACCAAGGGAAACAAAGTAGGGCTAGCAGTCCATATTCAGGAATACCATCCTGATGCAGTTATGGGAAGAGCTCACCAGCCACGTGGTGGCAGTGGAGAAGCTTCTACCCCCATTTCCTCGTGGTTCACAGTCATTTTTTTCATTGTACTGGTTTCTTCTGGGCAGGCAGAGCTGTCCAGTGGTGCTTGAGAGCACAGCTGGGATTAGCACGTGGAGAGCTGAATTCTTGGTACCATGTGATCCCCCAAGTGAGCTGACAGATCTTCCCAAATTGGTGCTGGTTTTTGTTGTCGAATCAAAAAGATGAGAGAGATGTTTTTGCGGTCCTTTGCTGGCATTCCAGGTTAATAAAAATGTGTGACGTGAAATGTCTGTGGTTGATGCAGTCTGTGAAAGGGAAGAGGAGGGACATCCCATGGCTCCAACGGCTGAGTGGTTGGACTGCAGGAATTCCTTGCATAGATGGTTTGGGTTTGGGTGACGAAGGTTTGAGTCTGTGGGTTCAGAAGGTCGTGGCCTTCTGTGCGAGGTGCAGATGCATTTTTAAAGTTCAGAGCTGAACAACTGCATCAGCCAAGCAGTTACCTCCACGCTGTCCCTGGAGCACACTGGTGTGTCCTGGTGAAGTTTCCACATTCCTCCTCTGTGGTTTGGGATTGCAGCTCGGAAACAGTTGGCCTTGGCTGTCTTAATTTCAAACCATAGGATATCAGTTGGCTCCTCATAAGGGCAGCTGTTGTAGTCTGTCTTTAACGTGTGTGATCATATTCTGTGCCATTTCCCTGACATTTGGACCATGAGAACCTCCCTGGCAGCCCTTCTGGTATCAATAAGGCCGGGAGAATCGCTGTCAAGGCACCTTCCTGGAACCTGGGAATGCAGCATGAAACCAGTGTTTCAAGTTCATTCTGAACATAACACTGGCTCTGATTGCTGGTTATTCCTTCCTCCTGCTGAGGTCTCTCCTCCCCAGGCTGCCTTGCATGGCCCTGGTCCTTTTCCATCACTGATGCTTTGCAAATGGTCAGTATTTATGGAGAACTTCCTGTCTTAGTTGCATTCTTCTCTGTCCATTAAACCACCCAGTCATTAAACTTGTAGAATATGACTCCATCCTCCCTGTGGTCACAGCTTTGCTGTTATAAAAGTGCTAAAGCAAAATACCTAATCAGAGAGTGAGCACTGTTTTCTAGGCAGATATTCCTTGTGGCTGAATTACAATGACAAAACACCAACACACTCTTAATGTTACAGCAAGGAGGAGACTTGGGCTGGATCCTGAAGACAAGTTTAGTTCACTCTGAAGTGCAGTTATGGGTTCCTAGCAGGCATTTTGGAGAATCTGTCGAGTTGAAGCTATGTTTTATTTTGGTGGTTAATTTGGGAATATGGGTCCTTTATGCTCAGTCTCCCTTGGTGTGCAGAAGATCCCCTTCAGTAAAGGAGCTTGTGTGCAGCTCTGCAGCAGCATTGAGCACATGATGCCTCACCCTCAAAGTCTTCATTTATAAGGTTAGAATTAATGAATTAATATATTTTCTAAGTTGTGTGGTAAAAGAAACTTTCCTTATTTCTGCAAGTCTTCTCAGGCAGTTCACAGAGTGCCAGTTGCCATAATAGTTGCTAAGAAGTGGATGCAGTTAGTGAAAGAAACCATGACCATTGAGTAGTGGAGCTCTGTAAGCTCCACTGTTGTTCATTTCATTACTTATCACTTCATTTCATTAATTACCAGCATTTTCCTTTCCCTCTGCCTGCGTGTTTGGAGACGAGCAGCCTCCTTTGGGGAGGGGGCCCACATCACCTCCCCTCCCTGCTGCCAGCAGAGGAACTGGGTGGAAAAGGATGAGCTGCTACGTTAGAAAGCCAAATACCAAACTAACTGGAGCAGCACTGAGACACGAGTGAGGCTGTTGCTGTTGTGCTGCAGTGCAGGACCCCGGGCAGCTCCAGGGAGGGTCAGGAGCCGGGGCGATGGCCGGGATCTGTCCCCCGTGGGCTGGCAGCTGCAGAAGGGGTCAGAAAGGCTCTTTTCTGAAGGGAGTAGATATTTTTTTCTGTTGGGAATAGAAGACTCTGGCAGCTGGCAGAAGCTCGTGTTGGTCTTCTGGTTGCTTGTGGGGAAAGGAGGGGGCTGCAGGTCCAGCCCTGTGGCCACCAGCGGGATGGAAATGGCCATCGTGGCCATCCCTGGGCGACAGCCCAACTGCTGCTCAGCAAATTACCAAATGAGCCTCTGCTGGATGAAAATTACCTTGCTTTCAATTCAAAGAACAGATAATGGGCTATTTTCCTCCCAAAATACTGGGGGAAAAAAGGTGTGTGAGCGCCGAACTTGCAGGTTGTTATTTCCATCTTATAATGGGGATGAAAATCCTCTCCACCGAGCAGCCCTGAAAGAGGGAAATAAACAGCCTGTTCTGATTATAGGGTTATATATTGCTTGATAGCAAATCATTCCCAAGAAGAAAAAACAGAATATTACCAGAAAATTAATATCTTCTAAGTTACCTTCTAGGCTGTCCTTTGCATTAGGGTGTGAGAAAAACTGATGGATTTGTCTCACCTAATTTGATGGGTGTTGGAGGCTTTTTAATTTGCCAGCAGCCATCCAGGGAAACAAATGAAAGAATCCAGTGATTATTTGAAATCTGATGAGAAACACAACTTGCATTGAAAACAAAGCAAAGTGGGTTTGAGATCAAATTTAAATAAAAGTGGAAATAGGAAGATGTGTGATTAAAAAGCCAATGACAGGAGAGAATGTAATAAGAAGAAATGTAAAATAGGCCTGATAGTACATGTCCAGTATTTATACTTGTCAAAGATGTTGCTGATAGCAACTTGCCATAGAATCACAGAGTGGTTTGGGTCGGAAGGGGCTTTAAAGCTCCTCTCATTCCAACCCCTGCCAGGGGAAGCGACTCCTTCCACTAGCCCAGGTTGCTCCAAGCCCCATCCAACCTGGCCTTGGACACTTCCAGGGATGGGGCAGCCACAGCTTCTCTGGGCAACCTGTGCCAGGGCCTCCCCACCCTCACAGGGAAGAATTTCTTCCCAGTATCCCATCTAACCCTGCCCTCTTTCAGCTTGAAGGTCCCTTCTGGTCTCATCTCCAGAGCCATCCCCCCTTCCCAGGAGGGGGCTGCCCCTCCAGCTCCTCTGCCTGGTTCACACACGAAGGAGGTGTGAGATTCACCAGGGCTGGGGTTTGTGTTTGTTTCTCTCTTTTACCCCTCTGGAACTTGGGTCCTAAAAATAGTGCAAGTTTGAACTGGCAGATGTTTCATTTGTCCTTTATGAGAGGACCAAAATTAGCCTCTCATTTGGCACCTAAATAAAGCAACTTAACTGCCTTTATGCGAACTTTGCAATTACTGTCTATTGAAGTTGCAACATTTTGTTGTGTTTGATGGGGAAGGGCATTATGTAAGCAACACCAGCACCTAAAAAGCCACCAGACCTTGAAAGAGAGAGGACAGACAAACACAAACGAGCCCAACTGGGTTTTTTTTTTTGGGGGGGGGGGTTTAGTTTGGATGGTTTGGATTTTTTTCACTTTTTCTGATCTGAGACAGGTGTTTTCCCTAATGAAGGTTTCATTTAAAAAAAAAAAAAAAAAAAAAGGCAAAAGTACCTTGGAAATGCTCAGAGAGCTGTCTATTGTAAAGGTAAAAAACATTAATAAAAGGACAGCAATGGTTTCTCTAATTTTCAGAGAAAAATCTGCACAGAATGCCTGAAGCTGGGTTAGCAGTGGGACTCCCCAGGGGCAACAGAAAGATGTTATAATCAATTACCACATCATAACACTGATGTATGATAATTACTGAGTGTTCCTCCTGAGATAGTGCAGCATTTGGCTGGGATGCAGCTCTTTCATGGTCCACTGCCTGATTAATATGCAAATAATAGGCTGATTGCATGATGAATGCAGAAAATGAGTTCGCTGATAACGTGAGCACCGAAGCGGGAAGATGATAAATTACTTTTACTGACTGTCCTACATTAAGTACCCTTTCTCAACAATTTTATCACAAATTAAGTAAAGCAGTATGGAGAGATTATGAGGATGTGTAAAATAATGTACCTTAATAGCTTTTATAATATTGTTGCGTACAATGTAAATGTCATTTTGTTTCAGTACTTTACCCCCGTGCTCCTCCGAAAAGGAGTTCCTTTAGTGCAGGAACTGCTCAGGGTCACTCTTTTCCTCAGCTGCTTTCCTCTAAGATGAGGAACAACCCACTGTGCTGAGGATGGTAGATGGGATTCTCTGTTGGGAAGGAGGGAAGGCGGTCATTAGCCTTGGATCCATCCCATATGGATATTGCCCGTGGCAAATGAATGTCCACATTGTTTAGTGGGGGAGATATATTTAAATGCAGTGCACAGAGCACATATGCATTCTGCTTCACACTCTGCTCCAGAGCAGACAAGAGGTTAAAATCTCAAAGGAGGAGGTAGAAATACCTTCACACTCAGGGTCGGGACAGAGGAGGATAACAAACAGTCATAAAATTGGTGCCACGTTAAAGTTAGTTTAACACATTAAATCAGAAGGTCAGCAAGTCAACAAAGACACCCCAGACTGCAGCAGAACCTCTTCTTAGGGGCTCTAACTCTGTTTTCCAAAAGCTATTGTGCACGCGTTTATCTTGGTTATACTAAAAATATAACACTGTGGGGTTGTGGCAACTTGATTGATTGCTTCCATGACATATTTGTTTTAGCATTCAGAAAATCCTTAATAAAGCTTCTGCACACAAGCTGGTTTAATAATAAGGTTATTGAAAATATTTTCCAGCAGTTATTTCTAAATATTGATTTCAGGCTAAGTTACGGAAACACGAAAACTCTGAATATTAAATGAAGATTGGCAGAGTAGGGCAATGTCTTTTAAAGCAGCCATGATTCTGCCATTAATCACCTAATTTAAAATATGGTTTATTTTTAGAAAGGGGTTTTTAATTGTTTAAAGGTGATCTGTAAAGCCAAAAAAATTATCATTCAGCCTCTTCAATGCCTAGACCTCACTTGTGTCTCAAGAATCTTTGAATCCTGGAATGATTTGGGGCTGTTGGCCTGACCTGAGCATTTCTCTGATGTCTGTGTGTCTACATCTAGCTAAAAAAATCTTAAGGGTTTTTTTCCCCCCCCTTATTGTAAAACAGTGCTCAGGATCATGGCTGTATAGAGGCCCCATCTTCCTTGCAGGCCATTGCAAAAATGTCTATTAATTCTTCTTTTTTGAGGGTTTTCTCAGGTGGTGTTATTGTATCAGGGCTTGATGTGTCTGTCCCAGAGTTCGATAGGTCTCAGCACAACATTCCACTTCAGTTGATGAACTCCAGTTGTATTTTCCTGCACAAGATTCCAGACATCCTGGGTGCTCAGGCTGCCCTGAGGAGCGATCAGTACTCCCCAGTCCTCCTAACTCAGTAGAGGTTTCAGTTTGTGTAACCTTAACATAGGTTTTAATGTAGCTTTGGGCACAACAGTGGGATTTCTAACACTCTGAGGCGTTTGTGGTTGTGGGTTCATTGAAGAGAATTGGTTGCCCAACTTCCCAAAGAACTTCTAAACTGTAAATCTCTCCTCGTGAGCCTGTCGCCAGCTCCCATCTTACTTGCTCTTTTCTGAACTTCATCTGATTTCTCCAGCTCCTTCTGCTTTCCAGAGCAGCTGAAAACACACTTTTTTCATACAGGCCCAAAGCTAATACAGTTGTAGAAAGTGCAACATAAAATTGCAACAATGCTGTGTAATCCTTCAGCAAGACTCAGCAGCAGGTTTTTTCAGGTATTTCTAATATCTACTCTGATTATTCAGTTTTATGTGCTCCTGACACTTAACATATACTAATATGCAGAGTGGGAACCTTTATTTTTATACTAGCCCAGTAATTCCAGAGTTAACCAAAGCTGGTTCCTCCCCTTTCAGTGCAGACACACATACATCTGCACCCTTTCCTAAAGGAGTTCTCCTTTGATCCCTCCCTTCATCCACATAAAATCTCCCTCTGAGCCAAGACACAAAATAACATTTTCCCCAAAGTTATAACATTTATGAAACAAACAAACAAACAAATTCTCCATGGTCAGAGTGGGAATCTATAATTGTAACTCTAACGAGGGCTTGCAACTCTGAGTGCCTGTACCTACATTATTTCCCATCATTATATATGCAAACTGCAGGGAGGTTTGTGTACTCCCTACATAGAAGTGGGGGAGTTTATAACTGTAGGGAGGATCATATTTTTATAAGCCACATTAATTTGCAAATTGTGACTAGGCAAGGTTCACTCACTTAGAGTAAATCCACCAAAAGCACTACCTGGGAGAAAGTGCTTTCACGGGTATTTTTGTTAATTAGTCAGAAGAGGGATGAGTTGTAGTGCTCTCCCACAAATGCTGCTCAGCTTTATTACGTAGTTCAGACTTGTGCTGCACTCACTGCAATGAGGAGAGTTGTTGTTATGGTGCTTTAGAAGATTAAGTTTAGAATGCTAAATTCTTTTCATCCTTATAAGTGTCCAAGGCCAGGTTGGATGGGGCTTGGAGCAACTTGGTCTAGTGGAAGATGTCCCTACCCATAGCAGGGGGTTGGAATGAGATGAGCTTTTAAGGTCCATCCCAAACCCTAACTATTCTGTGATTCTACCCTGCAAAGGCAGCCATGGCTAAAGGTAAAATTAGATAGGAGGGAAAAAAAATATCTCTCTGAAGTTTTCAGAGCCCAGGACACTGAACACCACAGTTGTCCTGAGGATGCTGATCAGCTGTGTGGGATCAGACCCTGATTCTCAGGACAGCATACCCTGGGTTTTGGTCTGCAAATTGGATAGAATGGGCAGCCTCATCATCGGGGAAAACAGAAACTAATCCAGTCCCAGTGTGAGGCACTTTGATCTCAGGCAGCCTGCCAGGTCTGTTGTTGTCCGTTAACTTATCGGCACGAGGAGGTAAACGCAGCCCTGAAGTAGCAAATGCTCTTTTAAGAGGTTGCAGAGAAATCTCCTGTCCATGTTTGTCTGCTTTCATCTCCCCTATTAACGTGCCAGAAAGGGAGCTAGCAGAGCCCAGGATGCTCCAGTGCCTCCTACTCCACCAGGCTCAGGACGTGGCCGTTCCCCCCATTCCTCCAGAAGGAACTTTGAATTTGCCTGGTTTGGCATAAACCCGGAGCCTGAGCTTTGGACATGGGGGGAAGTGGTGCATCAAAGCAAGCGCCAGTGAAATTGTGTTTGGGTTCTTGTCGGAATGTCACAGAGTACCCTGTCATTTTGTTTTAGCAACTTGTCCTTCCAAATGCGCAGTTCGCCTTATGGCATGCCAGCAGTAAAAATGTCACTTACAATAATTACTTTTTGGTGAAAATGCTTGCTGACTTCCTACCTTCAAGCTGTTTTTTACACAGTGGGGAGATAATAAGAAATGACTTTATCCTGACTGCTCAAATGAACACTAAATGGAATTTAGGTTATTATTACTGCAGATAGAGGACTGTGTATTGAAATTTAAATAGTGGATCAGATAAACTACTGAGATTTGTCTCTGAAAATTATAGTGGATCTGCTTTTTCAATCCACTTCGCTCTGAAACTTAAGGCAGCTGTTGTCTGCCTGCTGTCTTTAGAATATAATATTTTTCATAATCCTTTTAGAGGCCCCTGAATACCTTCTGTGTTTTGCATGGTCTTCCCCAACTTCACCATGTTCTGTACCTCATTCCCCTTGAGTCCTTTTGCAGTTTATTAGCTAAGCCTGTGATAGCAGCAAAGGTTGGAGAGGTTCAGAAGTACAGGGTGTCTTTATGGATGGGCAAGTGTGCCGGGAGGAGAGGCCCGGAGCATTGGGCTTGTGGTTTCTGCTCAAAAATTCAGATTATCTTGTTCAAATCTTTGAATTTTTGATTTACAAGTGGTTGTGAAGTCAGTTTGCTGTCAGAGGTGAGGCAGGGTCTGAGCAAAAGTAGCAAACCTGCAGCTCTCAAGACGCATACAAGGAATTCCGCTGGAGGAATCCGTCCGTGCTGGCAGATGTGATGCCTCTGGGACTGGTGAAACCCTATCCGTGTCTCAACTCCACTCCCTCACCCGGATACCTGTGTTGAGGGGGAGACACCCGGGACTGGTGTCAGGTCTTGTAGATGTCTGTGATTTTTCTGGGGAGGTTGGAGCAGGAGTCACCTGCAAGTCTTTGCATCTGAGATGTCCTGAGCCTCAGAGGAGCTCCAGCTGAGCTGTGCTGTGGATCTGAGCTGTGTCAGTACCATGGGGTGTGCTGGAAGCCTTCCTGTGGTCAGAAGAGTTCCTGTACATCACAGAAATGCTCCTTCCTGACCAGTGCCCTGCAGTTTTGCAGGATAAACTGAATGTCTCTGCTGAGTTCCTGCACAGAGTGGGGTGATGCTCAGGAGCACTGCGGGAGGGGAGCCCTGTACAACCTGGGATTCCTTACACACTGTAGGAATTTTGTCACATTATGGTGGCAGAACATGATCAGACCCTGTAGAGGGATGTGTCAGGCTGATACTGTGTTGGGAGAAGTGTTTTCAGGTAATCTGCAGGCCACCAGTGGGACAGTCAAGCAATTGAGGACCCAGGGCTGTCCCCAGCATGAGGGTGGGAAATCTTGTAGTTGGAGAAGAGTAAGAAAATCTAATGTGAAGTTCAGGGAAACCATCACAACCAGTGAATTGAGACCAGAACTTATTTTCAGACTTTCTCCCATTTTCCAAAACACTGTCATGACAGAAGCTTTGGGGAAGGTCTAGGGGACGGATGGGACCAAAGCAGTGTTTGGTTTCATCCATTGTGCAAGGGAATGCAAGGCCACAAAAGACTTTTTTGTGTTCATATAACCAAGGCAAGGTCACTTTGTTATGGTTCTCAACCAGTGTTTTAAAATACTCAGACAGACCCCAGTCCTATTTGCTTAATTGTTTGCAAAATTAGTTTAGTTTCTTAACAGATACTAAGGGGTGGAGAGGGGAATGGGCAGGCTGTGATGATGATTTCGGGTGTTGTTGCAGTAAGAGGGTAATTCAAGCAGCAATATTATATTGGGGAAACAGTGTTTAAAAAGAAAATCAGAAGGTGTTTGTGTAATGTTGACTTTGTTTCCATCAATTTATACATCTTCGCTTCAGATTGTGTATCCCTCTCTAGTACTGTAGTAGGAAAAAACAAAAGGGAAGAATTTCCTGACTTAAGAATAAGGCCCCTGTGTTATACCAGGAGTGATGTGTTCCCAGGAATGGCTCTCTGGCATTGGCAAACTGCCTCAGGTGTATTTGTCTTTTTTGAAGACATACTTGCCTGTGAAGTAACCAGTGTTGGTGTTTGGTTCTCTTCATGTTTTAGCTATGAATGGAGGTCGTTTACACTTGCCAAATATTTCAGATTGCTGGCCCATTTCTGAAAACATCTCTTCTAGTACTTGATTTGCATTTGATTATTATTTTCCGTGCTGCATATTTGAATGTGCTTTTTAAAAGCAGTTGGAAGTGCCTAACTTCTCTATTCCCCAGACTATATTTTGAATTAATAATGTAAAAAGGGCCTGGTAGAAACTTTGCCCTTTCATACTCTGTTATACTTGCATTTTTAGAAGATTTGGATAATTTAAATACATTTATGGTGTATTTTAATCTTTAATGGCGTTTGTCAACAACAACCTGTAATTGTGCAAAAGTTACATGTGTTTTTCTGGTCATTTAAAACTGTCATGTTAAGCTGTGTCTTCATCACATGGTCACCATCTTCCCATAGTTTGGGGACACCCTGTTTCTCCCATCCTCTGTAAAGCTCAGAGCACAACTGATTTCTTTGGCTGCCTGAGGCTTAAAAAATTCCCAGGTTCTGCCATGACCTCATCACTGGGGATACTCTTGATCTCTCCAGCTCTTTACTTCCAGCACCTTATTTTTGAAGCTTGTGGACTTTCCCTTCACATTTTAAATTGGATACGGGCTGTTGGAAAGCAAACTGCAGCACCCCTTTGGTACAGCAAAGTTCACCTGGAATTTATTAAAGAAATTTCATCAATAAGTGGTGGCCATGGGGTTTGCAGGTTGTACAGCCTGTAATGCAGTTTTACTTTTGTGTTGACAAAATGATCTCTTCCTCACTAAGCACAAATGTGAAAACATCCAGTGAATATCAGTTACTCATAAGAAACTGGATTGCTCTGAAGTTAGTGCTATTCTTCAGAGCAGTCTGGGGTTAAAAAAGCAGAGCAGGTTTTAAAGAAATAAGCTTTCGATGTATTATTTTCATTGGAAATGGTCAATTGCTACTTTGGAAATCTTAATGTATATTTTTCAGATGTCCTGAATTTGTGTCTTTGTCTTGTGAGGAACTTGAGGGAAATGAATACAGACAAATTATTTCATAAAACATGTGAAATGGCAGTGGATTGACAGTTAAATCTGGAATAGTGAATACAGTCAATTTTCCCCTTTGTTCTGTCAGCAGTCACTTGTACTCTAAATGTCTATTTAATTTTTTAAGTAGATTAACGGGAAATGTTTGCATTATTTGATTATTGAATTTACTTTCCCAAATAATATATCTTTTCTTCAAATATTTACGTGATCTTGAAAATGTTTTTCCAGAAGGAGAAAATGCTAAAAATGAACGGGGAACATATTTTGAGTTATTTGTGGTATAAGTGCATAATGCTTTGCCAGAAATCATTGTACACTTGCCTTTTGGTGGGGAAAAAAAGCAGTTTGTCATCTGTACTGCCTTCCAAAATTAAATTCAGCTAATCCCACCTTTTTGAGCAAATAAGCAGCAGATTGGTCTTAAAGATGAAATTCAAGTAAGCTCTTGATATGTGATATAAAAAATAAATAAGCTTAATATGTGAGCAACAGAGAGCATCTCAGTGATAGATGATAACACAGATTACCTTTGTTGTGTTCGTAATTAGGGTGGGCAGGGAAAGGAGAGGGAGAGGGAAGCGTTAGGAAATGCTTTTGTTTAGTCCTGTGTGGTTGGTTTTGTTGGTTTTGTTTGGGGTTTGTTGTTTGGTTTTTTTTTATTTTGGCTTTTTTTTTTTTCCCCTGCTCTCCGTGCGCAGTGCACGGATGAGGAATTGTATAGGAAATTTGCAGCTGCTCTAGTTATTCAGGAAGATTTGTATAAGCTGGCACAAGGGACAAAATTAGAGGGAAGTTGAACGAGTGCCGTGCGCTTTATTAGCTTGGCAGCCATAATTTTGACCTTGCTGTGGGTTAAAGGACACAGACCTGAGAAGAAATCTGTTTATCATGTAGGGAATTCATGCCATCCCTGACAGTGTACAGTGAACAAGATGGATGATCTGCCAAATTGGTCCCTCGCATGGGTGAATCAGGGCAAATTTACTGTACAATTCCTTTGCTGCTCCCGATACAAAAATAACGTTTGCGGGGGTTTATTCGGTTGTGTGCTGACCCAGGGTGAGCAGAGAAAAGAAATAGGATTTGCAGGATGCTGATTACCTTAAAGATTTATATGCACCTCGCTTTCCTTTATGTCTGCCTCTTTTGCATCTCTCATAAAGCACTAAGGAAAAAGTCAGATTTTTTGGTTTGAGAGAGCAACTTTATGTGAGTGTCAGGGAGCCTCTTGAGTGCAGCATGTGGAAGCTTCCAGTACCCTGAACAAGAGTTATTCTGTGCACCTTGCCTCATTTGAGTCTGACTTTTACTTCTGTAGTATTTCCCCTTGGTGTTTGGGATGTGTTTCCATGCTGTGTGTTCTGTGATTATTTGACATTGATAAATATTGATAAATATTCTGGATAACAAACAAACCGAAAAAAAATAGTGAATTTTGCTCTCGGCCATTGCCATGGCAGTGATGGGACTGGATGAGGGGAGAGAACCCTCTCATAGCAGCACTGCAGGGCCCAGTAAGCACAGTTTTGGAGGAGTCTGGCCTCATCCTGCAGAGAGCTGGAGACAAACCCACTGATGGATGAAGCTGAGATCCGTGAGATTAACCGTGTCAGGTCAGGAGATGGGAGACAGCAAGGAGGAGGAAGCAGCTCCACAAAAATGGGAAAGAACTGGATGGAGAAATCACGAGCTCTTTATCTTTTGAGGGGAATTGTTCTTGTAAACCTCGTTGTCTACGTGTTGTTGCTTTTAAAAATGTTCAGACTGTACCCTTAGATGTCTGGATTCTCTGGATAAGCTCAGTCAGTACATTCTGTTAGAGATAAATTTATTGGGGGAAAACATTCTGTACAGAACCTATTGTTGTTGGCAAATTAACAGATTGGGAAAGCTTTCTTTTAAACCAAGTGTCACAATAACAGATTTGGGTGTCTCCTGATCCACTCACTATCTTTATGTTGGATTCTCAAATGTGTTAATTAATACAGCATAATTACAAACTGTATTTTAATCTTGTTATTTCTGGACAAAGAGAATTGCAAAAATGTGATGCATGTGATAAGACACAAAATGAAATCAATAACACTCTCAAGATATAGAGTTGTATCAGTTGTAGAAAATCCCTCATTGGCACCACAAAACAGTGGCTCAGTGAGTTTCCTGCAAGTCACAAAAGGAAGCTTAAACCAGTCTATAATGGCAGCTTTAAAAACATCTTTATATAAAAGTGGTGTGGCAAGCAAAACTGTGAGATTTCCTGACCAAGGAAATTGCTTGCAAACTTACAGAGTATTGCACTCCAGTTTTTCCTGATTTTTATTTGTATTTGTACATCTTGTCTTTATAAGAAATCAGAGATGACTCAAGATAAAATTAGAAAATAATTCTGGTTTTAAGAAGAGGTTTTTTAGTACCCAAGTCATAGCAAGTAGAATTTTGCATACTTAGGCATTTCTTTAAGTAGGTAGAATATAAATGAGAAGGAAAGTTAAATATCCTGCAATCAAAACATTACAATTATGCTAAAGCAGGGCCTTTTTTCTCTTTTTTTTTTTTTTCAATTACAGAAAGTACTCCAAAGACTTCTGCCAGTTGCAGTCCTGCTCCTGAATCTCCCATGAGTTCCAGTGAGTCAGTGAAAAGCCTGACTGAACTGGTGCAGCAGCCCTGCCCCGCTATAGAGACAAGTAAGGATGGCAAATCCCAAGAATCCAGCGAGCCGCCGGCTTCCGAATCCCAATCCACGACCCCTTTGCCGCTGTCGGGCCACTCGGCACTGAGCATCCAGGAACTGGTGGCCATGTCCCCTGAGCTGGACACCTATGGCATCACAAAGAGGGTCAAGGAAGTGCTAACGGACAACAATCTTGGTAAATCGCTTTATTCTCGTTTCTTGACCGAAATAACGTGTAAGTGCTTTTGGTTTTGAGCTGTAGTTCGGTAGATGTTTGCGAGAATACTCCGGCCCAAGCTTTAATTTGTGAAGAAGATATTTGGGGTTTTTTTAAGCTGGTAGAAAAATCCTTTCAGATTGTCACACTCTACTTAAAATGTCATCACGCCCTGGCTCTTCCTAAGCTCTGCTCCTGGCTCACCAGCCAGGTACTGCTCCCACCTCCCGAAGTACAGTCCAGCAGGCTGTCAGGACAACCAGAACCCCAAAACCAGCGAGAGCTCTCTTTGGAAAAGAGGCTGTTTTCCCCATGCTTACAGATTCAAGGCCCAGCATTTTGGGCACAGGTGAGGTAGAGGAGCCCAGCATGGTTGGAGAGGGAGAGGCATCACAGGCAAAAGCACAGTGTTACCCGTAGAGCTGGGAGGGTAAATCCAGACTCAGCTGAGGTTTAGATGAGCCTGTAGATCACTGCACAGGGCCATTCAGTTACTTTGCTTAGAGATGTGCAAAACTGAGTCTGCTTTTGCCTACAGATGAGTTTTGGGGTGTTGAATTCATTGTCATGTTGACATGACTCTGTGTGTGGAATAGTCAAAGGGAATAACCTGATCTGAGTACAGGAAGTCCACATTAATTAATGCTGCCACTGTGCCTCTAAATTACTGGTTCTTCATATGTCTTTAGCACTTGCTTCCCTCACAAGGCTTTGGGAAACCTTTAGGGGTCCTTTGAGTCTGTGGCAGGAGGGCAGCAAGGCTGTCCCAGTGTTACCTGCTCCTGCTTCTGGGGCTTAGCAAGGGATTCATCTCACCCTCTGTTAGGTGTTCAAAATAACATCTGGGACTCTCCAGAGGTACCAGAATTCTCTTCACCACAAATGGGACCAAAAAGATAAGTTTACATTTAGACTGACAGTGATACTTAGGTGAGAAGAATTTTGTCCATGTCATCTGAACATTATGACTGTAAAAGCAAAAACTCCTCTGTTTTAGTATGTAAGGAAGCCTTTTTTTTCATCTAGACACAGAATAAATGTTATTATCTCAGATTATTTTTCTAAGGGGAAAAGTACCAGGAGGGGGGAGATTTCAAGTTCTCATTTAACAGAATTTGGAAAAAAAAAAAAAAAAAAAGAAAAAAAAGAAAATGGCCTTGATCCTTGATCATGGACACACCCTGCATGAGATTGTGTTCCACTGAGCCCAGCAGAATTCCTTGTCCATGCACACTGGCATGGGCACATGGTGGTTCCTTGTTCAGTGGAGATAACATAGGGATAAAGCTTTAAGTCATGATCAGGGTTTGTAGGTCTAAGCCCCTGGTTTTTGAGCAAAATGCTGTTGAGTGCTGTACCTGCTCTGGTGTTCCAGAGAGGTTTGAAAAAGTATTTTTGTTTACATTTGCTTTGATGCCATTTTTACTTAGTCTTTTTTATTTCCCATGATTTTTGTTTTCCTACAGTGTGGCTGACAAGCCTAAAAAGCAGCAGAAGAGCCAGGAAATGTGCCCCAAACTCTGCATTAGGTGTGGAACCAGTTTCAATGTCTCCTTTTGTGCCCTCAGTGTGCTAGTGCACCAGATTGACTGGTGCACAGGTTTCTCTGTCTTAGGCCACGGGGCCTTGTTCAACTCTCACCAGTCAGGGGAATGGCTTTAAACTGAAAGAGAGGTTTAGATGGGATAATAGGAAGAAATTCTTCCCTGTGAGGGTGGGGAGGCCCTGGCACAGGTTGCCCAGAGAAGCTGTGGCTGCCCCATCCCTGGAAGTGTCCAAGGCCAGGTTGGATGGTGCTTGGAGCAACCTGGGCTAGTGGAGGGTTCCCTGCCCATGGCAGGGGGGGAGCAAGATGGTCTTTAAGGTCCCTTATCACTGAATGATGATTCTGTGATTTCAGAAAACAGTTAACATGGATATGTTGCCCCAAATGTCAGAGTATCTTCAGTGATTCCCTGTTGGGCAACATGTAACTTAGAGAGGGAAGCAGATGCCCTGAGCTGTTGTAGGATTACAGTGGTGGGTATTTTGTAGAAAGGGCCAGGACTGTCCATGAAACCAACGCAGAAAGTTTTGTCCATCAGTGGAACAGGCATGAAGGATGAGGAGAAGTTTTAGGAAACCTGTGCTTAAAAATATTCCCGCTATTAATAGTGCTCTGATGAAGATGGAGCGTGATACACCTGCTGCCTGCTGAGGATGATTCCTAACACCTTCCCCATTAGCTTGGGAGGCTTTCAGGTGTTTTATCCCCTCCTGCCATATCCTGGAATAATATAAATGACATAAACATCTTTAGCTTTGTTCTTAACACCTAGAGAACATGATGTTACCTCCTTCCACCTTTGCATTTTTAATTTCTAGGGTGTAGTTTGAGGTTCATTTCCTTCAGCAGCGCTGTTAGTACCCGATCTGGGCTGCTCATTCCCAACCCTTTTGCAAATTTGTGCCCATATTCCTGTTCGTGTGGCCACACAATAACAGATTTTTAAAGTAGCTGTCTTATCTTGCTGGTAGCTGGCAGGTTTACAGGGAAATGGATGAGGCCTTAACTGATGTTTTTAAACACAAACAGGGAGCAGGTTACCCCAGCAATACACGAGATAAAATTGGCCTTGAATTACCTCTTTTGTCTGATTTTCCTGATACTGAGGGTAATGGAAAATCACTTATTACTTAGGAACTTAAGTGAATTCTGCATGTAGGTTTCTGATCAGTCTGTAAGAACCATTTTCAGTGTTAGTTTTAGAGCTTATTAGCAGAGTGTCATGTTAAGCCCTGTCTTCCTTTCCCCTCTCTGCCTCTCATCTCAGCTGCTTCCTCCAAAAGCTTTGCAGACCCACCTGCCCCACTCATCTGAATGGACACTGTTCATCTTCTGACTGGTCCCACGTTCCCTTCTCTCCCCATACAGACAAACAAAAATCACCAAAAGCAGTCTTGGGATATTTTTAACGAGAATGAGGAGGAGATCCTGGAGTTAAGCACAGAGAATAGGTCTATAGAGCAGGTGTTTTCCATGACCTGTTTGTGTCAGGATCAGGTGAGGTTGTGAAGGCAAGAGCTGATGGTGTGGGCATGTCCTGCAGAGCTGTAGGGTCGTTAGCCCCCACTCATCCCTGTTGTCCCTTAGGAATCTGTTGGTTGGCACTGGCTCAGAGTGCTGGGAAGTGAAGGGAAAGTGTTCTGTTGTGTGTTAGTGAGGGCACTCAAAAGCTACAGATCAGACACGGGACCCCAAGGCCCAAACTTGGGGGGTATGGGAAGATCTTTGGGTTACCTTGAAATTCCATAATGGCAGGGCTTCTGTCTTAAATCACCTAGGTGACTCAGATGACCCCAGGCTCTCTCTTGTAGCACAAGCTGTTGGGATCAAGGCAGTTCAGCTCAGGGAGAACGCTGAAGTGAAGGGGTTTAGAAAACCAGCTCTGTGGTTGGGTTCGAGCTGCACAGGGATTTTCCCCAGTCCTTGATAAGATAGACCTTAACCATATAAAGTCAGTGTCACCAGTGCACTCACAGATGCTGTGCACTGAAAGGCATTTGCAGATGTCACCCTGATAAAACGACAGCATTTTGAAAGAGAACTAAAACTAAGTATCCTGAACCAGAAGTACTGTAGAGGCTGTAAAAAAACCTGTAATACTGTAGATTGTGATTATCTCTGGTTGGTGAGACAACAGTTAGAACCCCACAGATAGTACAGCACAGAAAATACATACACGTGTCTGTGAGGACACTGCTGAAGGTGGGGGGGTTGCACTGGTCTTGGTTCATTAATTGCTGGAAATGTTTGGATTGCCCTGTTGGAATGAAGCTGTGGCACTGCCCTCCTGCATAAGAGCTAAGGAGCCTCTCTGCTCTCACTAGTTGCCTGCTTAGCTGGAAGTTCAGTTCACTTTTCAGCTCCTTAATTTTATTTTTTGCACACTGTCTCGCTGTAAGGTCCCGGTCCCCAAACGTGTGTCTCAGGCAGATCCCAAGGATTAAATTAAAGCTCAATATTTACCCTTTCAGTGGGGGGGCAGAGCTTTTATCCTCCTAAATGTTTCTTTTGGGGTTTTCAAGCCCTTCTGAAGTAAGAACAATTGCCGAGCGGTCTGGTAGAACGTGTTCTTTCCGGCGAGCCCCTCGGCTGAGTGAACTCACGCGCTTCTCGATTTCGTATTAGGTCAGCGTTTGTTCGGGGAGACAATCCTAGGCCTAACACAAGGCTCTGTCTCAGACCTTCTGGCTCGCCCGAAGCCCTGGCACAAGCTGAGTCTGAAGGGACGGGAGCCCTTTGTCCGCATGCAGCTGTGGCTGAACGATCCCAACAACGTGGAGAAGCTGATGGATATGAAACGAATGGAGAAAAAAGGTAACTCGGGGCGCCGGTGCTGACTCATGTTTTCCGTCCTCTCGAAGATCAGCGTGTCTTTTAGAACTCTCCATAAATAGTAGAGAGGCAGCATTGATCCAGTATTACGAAGGTTATGCAAAAGGACTTCGTGGCAGCTTTTCCAGAGCTTTATTTGATGCTTGCTCAAGCAGATACATCTCAGAAGGAAAGAAATGTTAAAAAAAAACCCCGACAACAACAAAGCCAAACAAAAAAAAAACAACCCCAAACCCTGAATATTCACCAGCTACTGGGAAATCATTGCTATATTCTCCTGTAGATTAATTACTGAGGCCCTGGGGTAGCACTGATAACTTGCCTTACCAAATGAGAAATGCAAGTTTGGGGCTGGCTTTGGGTTATTAGTTAATAGTGCTGCAGCTGGTCACAGATGTTGGGCTGGAAGAACTGTGCATTGATTCCTGAGAGAGCTTCTTGCCAGTCCTGCACTGATGGTCTCTAGGAGAAAAGAAAAATGCAGCCTTTATAAAAGGGTGTTTGAGAAAAATTATATTTGTAGCCTTTATGGAGAGGGGGGAAGGTGATTGTGTTAGTACATGCTCACATAAAACAAGGTCGTGAGGGTGGACCTGTGAAAGAATCTGAGTTGTTGTTGGGTATCTTAGTAGGGAGCATATCCTGCACATTTATCCTACTTCTCTCTATTTGAAATTCCTTACTAAAGACCAGTGGTTATTCAGAGCCCTGTTTTTAGTACGTTTGTGTGATTTTACAAGAGAGACTCAGAGGCTGCCATTATCAGCAGTTAACTAATTAATGATATATACATCTCTCGAGCTATCCCTTAATGATATTAGCACAGACATCATTAATCGTGTACACTGAAAGCACTGCTGTTGACTGATGTTCTGAAAGCATTTACACATTTGATCAAGAACTTGGTGATTATATTTAAAATTGCAGTGAGGGAGCTTCTGGGAAAATTACAGTCTTGCAGGCTTTTAAGAAGAAATTCAAATCCTCATCACAGTGTAATATAAAGCAGTGCAGTATCTTATCACAGATTGTGAGTGATCTTCCATGGGGAGTAAAATCCACTTGGGTTTCCCACCTCCAACTGTAAACCAAAGGGAACCATGAGGGGTTTTGCTGTATTAGAAAAGTGGCAGAAATAAAATTGTCAGCTAGCTGGATTTTTATAGCCTCGAAGAGAATATTGCCCATAATGCAGGAAAATAAAATCAAAATAATTTAAAAGTAGTGTTGACAATATCCTTTCAAAACTATTTTCTAAACTGGATTCTTATCAAACAGTGAGCAATACATATGCTCTGTAGATGGTACCTGAATAGAGATAAGGCCATAAATCATTGAGACTCTGCACTGAGCTCCTGAGCTGTTCAAGTGCTGTCCTCAGAGCAGTCTGAAGTGAATTCAGACCTGTATTTCCTGCAAAATCCTTTCATGCAGGTAAGGATCCTGTGATTTAACCTTTTAAATTGCTCTAGAGCCACATTAAGAATTTAACTTTCCCTTCAGCTAATGTCAGTTAAAGAACAATGCGCCTGGATCTGCTTCCAGTGAAACATTATTATCAATTATTTCTCTGCCACATTTTATTAAGGGAGTAAATTAATAATTATGATAAAGGTGAGCTGCATATATCTTTTTTTTTTTTTTTCTGTTCCGCCAGGCTGAAGTTTGTGCTATAAATGTCCATTTTAAAATGGTTCTGAAAATTTGCAATGTACATTAACCACCCTCTTTGGAGGAAGCCAGGGGTGCAGGCTCACCAGGCTGAGACACTTTGCACACCTTTCCTGCCTTGCAGGAGTTCATTCCTCTCATAACCTGCCAGGCTGTGTGTGTGCTGCTGGCAGCATCACACTCTTCACAGAACAGCCCTGAATCCTGCTGGCAGGAGAATATTTAATTCCCCTCATTTCCCCATTATTTTGCCTTGTAATAATCTTGTTCAATACCACATAAGATAAAAATTATGGTGAGGGGGAAAAAAGGTGTAAATCAGGGGATAGAGTTGGCTTTGACAAGTCAGTCTCAGACCCAGATCCAGACCTTTGCCCAAATTACATCTGGGTTTCTTTTTTTTTTTCATATGTCTCCTGAGAAGTGGAGACTGGTCACAGACAAAAATCAAGCTTCTCCAAAAATAAAGTGTGTTTGCAACTTGAATTCCAGTTTGAGCCTTGCTGTCACTGCAAATGTGCTGAATGATCTCCTTATGCTGTCTACACACAGCACATATGTTTGAAATAAAAATTAAAATGGAAAAGCTCTTATAAATGTCATCTGAGTTTCCAGAGACCAGCATTAAACCCTAAATAAAGCCTGGGTGCTAGTTCTGCCTTTGGCCCAATGGAAATTTGTTCTGATAATTGATTATCCCCCAGAAAACAATTGCTGCTGACAGAGCAGTGGGGACACCCTCCTCTTTATTTTTATGTTAATGAAATGTGAGCATTTATAGAATTTGTTTCATTCCCATGAGAGCAGCCTAAATCAGCCACTGCACCTTTGGTGATCCCAGTGTGAGGTTCCAGGAGCAGAGGTAGGGATACCCTGAGCACCTTTTTACATCTTCCATGCCAGGTTCTGTTTTGTCTCATGGCCTTCTTGAAGTTGCTGCCCATTGCTCAGGTGATGGATGTTGTCCTCCAGCCTCTTGGTTCTGCTATCCAAGGAGACAAGGGAGCCTTGTCTGTAGTTTGCATGTCAGTGCAAGTTGGAAATAACATCTAGGAAGGAGTCTTGAGATTAAAAACCTTATAGAAATGTGAGATTCTCTTGCTGGAATGATTAATTCCATGGTAGAAGGTTGTTACAGCTCCTTGAAGGCTGCAAAAATAAGGCCAATGGGTCACCTTGAAATAATGCAGAATCTTTGCTGTTCTGCATCTGGTTGGAACAACTTCAATAGGTGGGTTTTTAAGGAAATTTATTTTAAAACAAAAACACTTTGGTTTTTTATGGTTTTTTCAAACGTGTGCAGGACTGTATCACGTCAGAGTGATGGATCACGAGCATCTCACGTTCTGTTCCATGCCAGTGATCTTACACAGCAGGCAATCCACAGGTAATCTGTCATATTCAGGAAAAACAAAATGCAGGCCATGCAGATACCCCCAAAGGTTACAGAGTTGCTCAGAATTCACTTCAGTGATAGTAAGACACAGCGTAAAAGGTCCCACTGGAGGTGCCAGCGTGTAGAGGACACGATGCTGGAACCCACTGGAGCCAGAAAACCCGGCCAGTCCTGGAGGGAGCTCTGCCAGCAGAAGTTGGCCAGTGTGAGCAGGGCTTTGAACACTGCAGTTTATTTGATTGCATTGTATTTTTATTCTTTGTGCACCCTCAGCTTGAAGGCAGAGCTGTGGGGAGAGAGGAATTGATTTCTTTGAAGAATTTGGTTGCTGACCGGTGTGACGTGCCCCACGTTAGTCCCTGGCTCCAACCAGAGCTCCTGGCTCTTGGAGATTTAGTGCCTGCTAGATTGATGTCAGGCTGGTGTAGTCTGGAATTTAATAGCCAAGGTTATCAAATTGCAGCTCTCGAATACCTAAACTCTTAAATATCTAGAAGGTATTTAACAGGCCATTAAAGATTTTATTGACAAGATTCATCTATATTTGCTGTTTTCAGCCCCCTCATTAGCAATGCTTGTGCATGATACTGCCAGGTGCAGTAAATCCCACCTCTCTGTGCCTGGTGTAAATCAATCAAGTCAGTGACAGCGTTTGCTGGGACTCTTTCCTTGCGGGATTTGCCAGGATAATTCACTCCCCGTCGGGGAGGAGGGTCAGTGGCAGGATCACAGCCTCACCGAGCTCCATCAGTGCAGTGAGAGCTTTCTTGAAAGTACATGTGTTTTGGAGGGAGCTTTGTGTAGGGGAGGAGGAGGGTGCTGGGGGCTGGTTATCTTTCATAACCTGTCACTGCCGTAGTGAAGAGCTGTAGGAAAAGGCAGCACAGCCCATCACTGGGATCTCTGAGCTCCAAGCGCCATCGTGTGTTGGAGATGGTGTGGGAAGGCAGGAAAGGCTGCCTTCCACTTCCACGGTCATATTTTTCCTTCAGAGACCTTAGTGTTAGAGAGACCTTCGTGCACATCTGAAATGTTTTTACCACCAAACTCGTTTCAGCTGAAATGAAGTGCGACTGTCCCGATCAGGTGCTCACATGGGAGTTCTGCTCTCAAAAGAGTGAATTTGAAATGAGTCCTGTGAACTGAACCCTGTCATTCGTGTCCCACATTCGTTGAAAAAGCAGAAGACCCTGGCAGGTTTCCAGTTGATCTACCCTCTTTTCTGCTCTTTCTGCCTCTTGCATCCTCCCCGTGTTTGCTCTCCTCTGGTCTCTGGTGATGCCCCGAGTAGCCCATCCGTGCATCTACAACCTGTCACCTCCGTGTTTATCCCGCAGCTCGTGCACTCATTGATTTTGCATTTGTATTCAGCCGGGGCTGATCCAATGTGCTTCTCTTTCAGCCTACATGAAACGGCGACACAGCTCTGTCAGCGACAGTCAGTCCTGCGAGTCCTCATCCGCTGGCATCGACTACAGCCAGGGGGCCAGCCCACAGCCCCAGCACCAGCTCAAGAAGCCCCGGGTGGTGCTGGCACCAGAGGAGAAGGAAGCTCTGAAACGAGCCTACCAGCAAAAGCCATACCCATCACCAAAAACCATTGAGGAACTCGCTACGCAGCTCAACTTGAAAACCAGCACCGTGATCAACTGGTTCCACAATTACAGGTATGTGATCTCCCGGGAGCCCTGCTCCTCAGGGGTTTGTTGGGTTTGCTTTGGCAGGGTGCTGCTCTGCTCCAGCAGACTGTGTCTGCTTCCACCAGCACCGGGGGGTTGTATAAGATGAACGGTTTCGACAGCAGGGAGGTTCTGACTAACGTGGTGCTAATGCTCCAGACTGATTTTAAGTCATCCCTGAGGAGCAGCAATATTCACATATTGATGGAAGTAGTGCTTTTAAACTGAAAGTCTCGCTTTTGGGGTGGGCGTGGATGTAGAGATGTCCACTGATGAATATTTATAAACCCACTGCAGTAGGCAAGGCTGCTCTGTCTGACTCACATAGGCACACTCACACGTGTTAGGGAGGTGTTGTGGGTGTTATCCCTGGGTCACTGGATGGGGGGTGCTTGGAAGTGTCCGGATGGCATCAGAATTGTCCTGCTTTCATTGTGTTGTTTTCCTGCATGAGAGCAAAAAAGAGAATTTTCTTTTAGGTCTTGAGCCACTGAGAGCTCTGAAAATAGGTATAGTGTGTTTTTGGGAAGCTCTATAGAGTCATGAAGGACAGAGAACTGATAACCCTGATATCAGATGTGGCCACAGAGAGGGACTTCTTACAAGGGCATGTAGTGACAGGACAGGGGGGAGTGGCTTTAAACTGACAGAGGGCAGTGTTGGATGGGATATTGGGAAGAAATTCTTCCCTGTGAGGGTGGTGAGGCCCTGGCACAGGTTGCCCAGAGGACCTGTGGCTGCCCCATCCCTGGAAGTGTCCAAGGGCAGGTTGGATGGGGCTTGGAGCAACCTGGGCTAGTGGAAGGTGTCCCTGCCCATGGCAGAGGGGTGGAATGAGATGGTGTTTAATGTCCTTTCCATCCCAAACCACGATCTGTAATTCTATGATTTATTTCACTGTTGTGATTTAATCATTGAGCTCCACTAAAATGAAATAAGATGTTGATCTGTTCAGTGCCTTTCTCACTTGAGAGGGAACCTTCTCCACCTTCAAACCACTGAAGTAGGTTTTGGCCTAGAGACAGCAATAAAAAGAAACAACACCAGAACAGCATATAAGAATTATAAGGATTTGAATAAACATATTATCAACTGTGCTTGGGATTGGGAATCTTAATTAGTGCAGCAGACTTTTCTCCAAGATATTTGTGCTAATGAATATTGAACAGGTACAGTTAAGCTACCAGATTTAATACTATTCTGCTCCTTCAGTCAGAGCCAGCAATGTTCCTAATTAGTCCAGACTGCTAAACTTGTTTGTTTTTAGAAACTGCTAACATTTCAAGGGTATTTTTCACTTTAGCCCTTCTCATCTTTTACCAGGGAAGTTGCTGAAGCAGAAGCAACAGAGTTTAATGAGATATCTCAGAAATATTATGCACAACAGTTAAATAATGTTTGTAGTAAACTATACAAAATTTTAAAATTATAACCAAGAAATAATCACGTTTACACTGAGTTTCCCTGCCTTGAACTCGGTGCAGACGCAGCATCTTCCGCCGCTCAGAGTTCTCCAAACACAGGCCTCTTCCAGTTCCCACTTCCAGGCAATTATACACAAGTTGGAGGAATGCCTGTGAAAATAACGTTCCCCTCGGCCTGACAGCAAGATGTGCTGTTCTCACTTAGGCAGACGAGCACAGGGCACTGGTGGCACTGGTGGCATGTGTCACCTCCCTCGTTCCCACAGGCTGCCCTGCCCGGGAACGTGCTCGGCCACGGAGGGGAGGTGCTGACAGCTGTATGCAAAATAAAAACACCTCTAAACAAGGGGCTGTGGGCTGCTGGGCAGCACAAACCCGGGTGCTGAGCGATCTGGACCTGCTCCCAGATGTGCTGCTGAGACTCCGGGAGTTTTAAGAGCTCCTTCAAGCCTGTTTGGAGCCCTGGGTGCTCTGAGCAGTTGGCACCACTGAAAAATCAAAACACATCCCTGTTCCTTTCCTCTGTACAGTAACTTTCTTAGCTTTCATGCATGGAGTACTCTTAAATAATTTGTAGGACACTGCAGAAGAGGTACAGGTTTTATGTTCTGCAAGGGGAGCAGGGTCTGACCGTTCTGCAGCTCATGTGTTGTAAGAAATGGGTGGTCTTTCCCCTGTTCATCTTCTCCAGGCCACACTTTAATTTATTTATCTCTTGTATACTCTCCCTCAGCCATTTCTTTTCCAAACTGAAGAGTTTTCATGCAGAAGCAGTTCCACATCTCAAGCCATCTGCTAAATTCTTTAATGTTAATTTTTACTTAAAATAACTTCAGATAAGGCAGGGCACAGATTTGGACAGGTTTGTCTTCCCGTCTCCTGGGAATCCTGTTGCAGTGATGCTTTTCCTTTCAGGTTCAGCCCAAATCTCACTTTTCCAGAGGTGGTTGATGCAGCAAGATCTACCTTTATGTCCACCAGACGGAAATTCAGCATTAGTATTTATTTTCTGCAGCAAAAAGAAACTTAAAAAAAAATCCTCAGCAGGCAAAGAAATAATTCACTTCAGAATATAAATAGGTATAAAGGATTTTGATATATCTGTGAACTTTCCAAGTCTGTGGCTTTACACCTTACCAGTCACATAGCTCTCAAAATATTAAATAAATATCCCTTACTTTGCATTAGTGAAGCACATACAGGACACACGAGAGTTCGAGGCTCTGTTGTCTTAAAAATATCACAAAAGAGTGGGAGGAAGGAATTTCTGTCCCACTTCACCTGTGGAAACTGGCACATAAATTCAGTAGGGTCACAGAGATGATACTACAGGCCCATCAGGAATTAAACCAGACTTTCTGGAATTGTAATCCCAAATTCTGAGCACATTTTTCAATGAACTCTGTGTTGTGCTTGCTCTGATGTTGTCCAGGGAACTGCAGCAAACACCCCAGGAGATGGCTGACGTTTTGAGTTACACTGATAAATGCCAACAGGGTGTGTGGATGTCGAGGCCAACACCTTCCACCAACAGGAATGCCCTCTGGAATTTTCTAGCTGCTGTCACCAGTTCTTCTTTACCATAGGGATTTAATTACTATGTTAATCAGGAGCCAGACTAGATTCCAGAAGCAATATATTGGGTGTGAATTCCGGGGATTTCCCCAGACGTGGAACTGATGTTTGGTCAGATACTGGGTGAGGATGTCAGCATTCAGTACCTGCTGGAGCAGAGGTATTTTAAATGCCATGCAGGCACCAAGCTCTTATCAGTTTCCTCTCCTGACTTGGGGAACGTTACAGAAGCAGTGTGTTCTGGATCAATGTCCATGCAGGGAGATTACAGGCTCAAAGAGAGCCTGATAATCGATGTTGCAGGATGCATGCAGTTAATGGTAATGGAAAATTAATGTTAGCACCTGTGGTCTTCTGTTAGGTGAGTAATATTCTCCCAGGGAAAATTACAGACCCCCTAAATCCTTCAGAAGTGTGGAGTCAGCAATACTGCTGAAATACTCGGTTGCATTTCAAATAAGTCAATAATATCATTAGTTTCAAAAGCTGTATTCAGATGGTGTTCTGCATTTGGCCTAATGTTTTTCCATTGTGTGCTGTCTTCCACAGCACGTTTAAGGAGAAATGGAAAATCCATACAGCTGTCAGTGTTGGGACAGCATTTCCCTACAAGCCCTGTAGCAGTTCCCCATGGCTGAAACCCAAAAGTGTTACCTTCACTCTGAAAGATAAAGTTTTGCTAAACCCTGCCTGTGCCTGTGGTCTCATCCCTGGCCCTGGGTCATTGAGGCTCCCTCTTGGTTATAGATTAGGACCTGAATGGTGTTCATCACCTCTCCCAGATGGAGCAGAACAGAGAAGGGGTTAGCCCAGACCCTAAGGCTTTTTCATAAACTGTTCCCTACTTGTGAGGAATTTGGGAGCTCCTAAACAGAGAAGATGAGGGAGGACAGACCAAGTTAAATGGCAAGGTGCTGTATTTGGGGTATTCTTGCACCGCTCAAGTAGTAGGAAGAGCAAGGTGGCACATTGGGCAACTTTACCCACACGTGGAGTGCATTCATTCCCATGAAATGCTCTGCCTGGCTTGTCACTATTCATGTTCTGAAATTGATTTTTTAAATAAAAAATGAGGCAGAAGTCAGACTAGCTCATAGACTGGCAGCCTGTAAAAAGCCAGGGCTTCCCCACAGCACTTTCATCACAACTCACTTGGTTTCATCTTTGTTTGTCCTTGCTGCCCAGGAGAACACCAAAGGGTTTATCCAGAATTTTTCCTGATTTATTTTTTGTTTAGGCACACTGGGCTCATTTCTAGGAAAGCTCTGAGTTGGTTTGTATTTACAAGGCATTTTCTTCTCCTAGAAATGCATTTATTTTCTTTATGAAAAACATGGATACATTTCCCACCAGGGAAAATGGCGGAGTCACCATCCCTGGAAGCGCTCCAAAAACTGATCAGTGTGGCGATACGATTTGGTGGGCGTGGTGGTGCTTGGGTGAGGTTGGACTCAGTGATCTTGGAAGTCTTCTCCAGCCTTAATGATTCCGTGAATTCCATGAGAGGGCGTTTTGAGCGGCGTCTCTGGTGTGGGTGAGCGGCTCCGCGCGGCCCGGCAGACTCACATCCCTCTCCCCTGTCCCGCAGGTCTCGCATCCGCCGGGAGCTGTTCATCGAGGAGATCCAAGCCGGGAGCCAGAGCCAGGCTGGGTCGAGCGACTCTCCGTCGGCCAGGAGCAGCAGGGCGGCTCACAGCTCCGAGGGGGACAGCTGCGACGGCGTGGACGCGGAAGGCCCTCCCGAGGGGAAGCCGAGTGGCCCGGAGGCGGATGAGTACAGCAATGCAACCGCAAAGTCTCAGGGAGGGCCCGCCGAGCCGGCTTTCGAGGCGGGGGAAGAGGCACTGCAAGGCGCCAGGTCTTCGGAGAAAGCGGAGCCGTTCCAGGCCGAGAGCCTGGAGGACACCGACGACGAGGGCCGGCTCAGAGCACCGCGCCAGAGCTCCCCGCCGGCACCGCAGCGCCCGGGAGAAGCTCTGGAGACACTGCCAAACTCTGCCACGGAAGGGGATGCCTCTACCTCAGCTGCCTCCACCTCAGTCCTTACGGGGGAGAGCTCCTACAAGTCAAAAGAAAGTTCGGAGAAAACCTCCAGTGTGCCAAGTACGAGCTCGACGCCGGCCGCAGGCTCGCAGAAAGCCAACTCTCTCCAGAGCTTGTTCGGCTTCTCGGAGGCGGCGAGCTCCAGGAACACGCGAGACAGCTCCTTGAGGAAAAAGAAAGCGGCCAACTTGAACAACATCATCCACCGCTTGGAGAAGGCCGCGAGTCGGGAAGAGGCCGTCGAGTGGGAGTTTTGAGATTAAACTGGCCCAACTCGGGAGAGCTGGGAAGTCAAACTGGACCTCTACTGGTTTTATTGTGTTCGCACTTAACCGCCCTGCGGGCCACAGGGCAAAAACGCCATAGGCCAAGGTGCATATAGAAATCAAAAAGGAGCGTTAAGCCCAATTTATGTTTGTGTTTTCGAGGAAGAAAACTGAAATGTGTAGTCGAGCTTTTTTGTACCCTGAAGTGTTTTTATTATTGCCCTAAGTGATTTCCACGATTTCTGGAATAACTCATACAGCTTTGCCTTGTGCCCTCCTCTTTGGTGTGGGGCTTTAAAAAAATGAAAAACGGAAAAAGAAAAGAAAAAAAAAAACTAAAAAGGAAAAAAAAAAAACTTAAAAAAAAAATCAAACCCACATATTAAAAGGGGGCTTTTTATCTGCCATCTAATGGCTACAGAGCGATAATACACTATTATCTTCTTAAACCAGGAAAAAAGGGGAGATTTTTCAAAAAAAAGAAAAAAAAAGAAAGTTTTTTGTAGCTGTTCAGTTGCCACTAAGAGATTGCACAGTCAACCGACTCTAAACACACTAGTTTGGATTCCTACATATTTTCAAGAAAAGAAAAGAATCTTGTTGTTTGAAACTTTGAATTAAAAAAAAAAAAACACATTTACTCCACATATTTTTTAACAAAACAAAAAAAAAAGTCACATCAGGAAAATATCTTAATTTGTGGTAGCTGACTTAGTGTTTTCTTGTAAGTGAAATAGAATATTGACACGTAGTGCACATTGTTTCATAGCTTTAACTGATTCTGGTCTTTTGCAGCCCAGAATTTGTTTAATACACTCCATTTTAGGCCAAATCAGGACAAAAAAAAAAAATCTGAATCTAGGTATTTTATAATCTGCTTTTTAACCTCTAACCACAGAGCACGCTGATCAGACCTCATATCTAGGAGGTTTAGGAGACAACTTAGAAACAGCATGTACTTGATCATTTCACTTGGTTCGTAGTGTACAGGATTTCCTCTCAGCAAAGACAGATCGCTCCAAAAACGTTGGCCAGTAACATTTCAGCCGCTACTTCGGGGGCGTAGTCCGTATCCCGAATATTCAGCTTGCCTGGAATCGATGGAAAAGCAGTTCACGTGTCCGATTGCTGTCACACACCACTAAGAGGGACTGGAGCTGCCGCAGATCCGGCCCTTTTCCTGCTGTTGGTGGCCATTTACTGACTCTCTTCCCACCACAAGCACTGATTTTAAATACGTTTTAGTTGTGGGAAGCTTATTTTTTTTTTTTGCGTGGATAAAGAGTACATGGCAATGACCAGACGGGCTCTTACCAGGATGGAAGCAGCCCAGACTCCAAACCAAAACCTTCGTGCTCTCGAGTCCCAGTCCAGCCCGTTCTGCCCTGCAGAAATACAGCCTTGGTTGTTTGTTTTTTTTTTTCCCCGTTATTTTATGCACAGGTTAGGGCTGATCAAAGTACAAATCAAATTCTAACTTGTCTCTAACTCCTCCTGTTGTCTATATGTATATGCGTGAGCATAGAGGTGCGTGGAAGGATGTGTGTGCGTGAGTGTGTGCGTGCAATTTTATACGTCTGTGTATTTTCTTACGTACTTGTGCACACATAGAGTGCATTACTGCCACCTTTTTTCAATAAGCTGTTTTATCAGTTATGGCTTCTACAAGTTTGCTAATTTAGACTCCTTTATTGCCATATCTTTAAAACTAACAATAGATGATTTCGGAATATATATATATATATAAATATATATATATATAATTTTTTTTTGCTTATTTATAGGTGCTGTATTTTATTATCTGATTGTTAGGAAGGGATGAAAGGGGGCAAATATTCTTTAGAGGGATAGACTGCCGGCAGTATTGGGTATAATTTACAAGATGTAGTTGTCATACTGTATATTATTGATTGAAGACTTTTTTGACCGTATTGTGTATCATTGAACTTTTGTCTTAGGTCAGCATCTTTTTGATGACACTTTAATGGTGCATTCATTACTTCTTAAGTTTAATTAATATTACTTTTCTGATTTTGGGGGAGGGAGGGATGGGGAGAGGAGTTCCGACTTTAAAGGTATGTTCCCAATATTACACCTCAGTGTGCTTGTATTAATTCATTAGTAGGATTTTTGACTGTAAGATGTGAAACCACATTTCTTGCATGATGTTTTAGAACTTATGTATTTCATTTACAGTCTCTTAACAAGCGACAGCAGCACTTAGCGCAAGTTTTCACAAATTAAGAATCAGTACACTAAAATCCATCCTTTTCCATGATTGAGGAAAGAAGGCTCTAGGAGGCTGAAAGGCAGGGATTTATTTCCGATTTTCACTGCTAGCTGTTTCAGGATTCCTCCTTGGGTAATTGGGGACTTGTGATGCAAAACTCAAACTGAGAAGCGGAGAGAGCAGCTGCCCCTTTCTGTGCTGAGCTGAGGAGAGGATTGGTAGTGACAGACCCCAGTGTGTGACAGCACGTGCTGGGAGCGGTTCTGCCTTCCCACCGGGAGGGCCGTCACTCCCTGGGAACAGCCAGCGAGGGGAGAACGGGGTGAAGCAAAGGGTGACCTCTCTGTACTTGTCCAGTGTCCTGGTTTGACTTCCAAAGCACAGCTCCATCGATAAATGCACGTCCTGGTAAAACACACATACCTTGAAACAAGTCACAACGAGCTGCGTCTTCAGCCAAGAACCAAACCTTCTGGCTGAGAGACGCAGATATTTTCTTATGTTCTTTATTATTATTTTTTTTCTTTGTTGTTGTTTGGTTCAGGTTGGGTTTTTTTTTTTAATTAATTCTAGGCAATACACTTGCCAGTCTGTTCCTACTGTCCTTGTCTGCTGATTTGAGATCCAGGTGCTGGATGCGGTCAAGTGGTTACTCTCGGCTTTCTCCATAGAGAGGGGGTTTTTTTTCTGTTTGATGATTTATTTTTTTTTTTAATTATTTTTTGTTTTTAAATTAATATTCCCCAAACTGTTCTTGTGCCTGTGTCTATCTGATTGCATTCCATGATGCTTACTGAGAGCTCTGGCTGCACTGTACGACAGCAGAACTGTATTCACAGGTCGCACGCAAATGCAGCACTTAAGGTCAATCTCTCTTCTTAATAAGCAATACGTAAGTGCCTTGAAACATATCTTTTTTTTGTTCCCCCCCTGTTTATTTTTGGTTTGCTTTTCAGGTTTCCACCAGTTCTTTAGGATTCTTTAGCGTCTGCCCACTTTTTAATGCTGTAACGATTTTTAAAAAGCATATCTGTAGCTTGCCCTAGAGGAAATCTTCCTTTCATAACACTAACTGTTAATTCTAAGCTCCATTATTACATCTGAGTCATGTAATTTTGCTGGATAAAGACAGCATTCAGAAGTCAGAAGTCGCTCCATCCTGCCAAGGGTCGTCATTGGGATCTATTATGAAATTAATCAAATAAAATGCTGTCAGTATTTCCTATATTTTTGGCACTTTATTAGTGGCTTAGCTCCTTTTGCTGTTTCATATGTAATGATCTGTGTTGAATGTGGATTAGCCTGCTGAGATGCTGCTGGGGTGACCTGGGCCTTGCTGCCTGGAGTCCCTGTGGGTTCCTTGGTGAAGGGGCAGGGGCAGACGAGCAGTCTCAGATCGAGCTCGTGGAGTTTAAGTGATGCTCCCGGTTTTTCCCGGCGTTTAGCCAAGGTCACAGCTGCTTTTCTGTTGGAAAGTAGAATGGATTAGCTTGAACTACTGCTGAGATTCTTGGGTTGGACATGAGTTACCTACTGGCTTTCCAAACTGGCCGAGCCCCCCCCAGTGTAGGGACTGAACTTGCAGCGCAGGGTGTGAGCCATAGTTGGGATCAGGTGCAGCACTTGGAACTCACACTCGGAGGAAAACGTGCATTGGAATAACTTCTTTTACTTCATTAAAAGGACAAAAAGTTGGAGGAGAAGAAATGCCAAAGAGTAGGACAGTGGCTGTCACCCCCTTGGGTCTCTGATTCCGGGGGAAGGGAATGTGTGACGTGGGGCAGAGCCCTCACTGCCAACGTTTCTTTTCCTGATGGATAAAAGCACAGGCAGTTTTCAGAAAATCCATCATGCCAGACTCTGTTTTTTCCCAGGGTTCTTTAAAAGCATTTTATTTTCTCTCTCTGTTTCCAGTTCCATGCTCTTACTAACACCGTGCATGAAGGGCCAGGGCTGTTTTAACAGAAGTACGTTTATATTGCAGTTAAAATTGTCAGTTTTTCTTTCTGGATGGTTAGGGAAGGAAAAAAGTGTAGTGCTTTGTTTGCTAAAAGCCAGCAAAGAGTATCCCTTGGCAGAGGGGTCATACAGTGGGATTGTCAATACACTTCCATTTTTGAGGATACAGATTTCAGAGAACAGGATTGCACATGTTTATTGGCAGAAATGCATTTAATTACAGTTTCTGTTGATGCCATAAAATTGGACCATTTTATTTACTCATCTGTAAAATGCCTGTAGAAAGAGCTGCCCTTTAAAGGAACCTGTGTCAGTGCACTCTGCCCATGTCATGAATTAGTGAGTCCTTTAGTAATAAACTCCTTGCTGTAATAGGAAATATCTATATTGCAGCTGAAAAGAAAAAAAAGAATGTGCCTTTCTCATTAGCTAAAAGATCTTTGCATTATTTTTATGTAACCTGTTGATATGGGAATGGTGTAGAGCAGGAGGGTCATGAACATGACAGAATTCTATGCAATATTCTCTGATCCAATTACTTAAAACTTGCTGTTTTTCAATCATTTATCAGGAGAAATAGTAAGTTAAGGAAGTGCATTGTTCTGGTGGTAGTTCAAACTACAAAGCTGATAAATTGACATAAAATAGGATTGAGGGAAATGTGACAAAATAATGTAATGAAATGGTGGAAAATGCTCACAGTGGTTGCAGTCCCCACTAGCACAGCTGCTGTCAGAAGTCTGTCATTTTTCATGTTAAAATTATTAATTTCAGGTATTCTTAAAGCTTATGTGAATAAAAATGCTCCTGGCAAAAACAGGACAGGTTAGAACCCCCCACACACACCAAAAAAAATCCCCATTTTGACCGTATATAAACTATGAGGACACATGAGAAAAAGTAATTGGGTTTGGACACTTTGCACTTGAATCTGAAATGGTTTATTTAAACTGGAACACCACAGTGATCTGGACCAGTGCCTTTAGCAGGGTTGCAAAGAGATCAGTAATCCTGGCTATTTGTTGCAGACTGAAAGTCAAGTGGTGACATTTTTAACCTGCAGATGGAGGGCACTGTTTTTACTTCATTTGTGTCTCTTAAATCCTCTCTTATTTCCTCTTCACCCAGTGGATTTCCTCTGTCTTAAGCCACGAGTGTGGTTGAGCTCCGAGCATTTCTTGGGGACTGTCCAGAAGCAGGAGGAGGAGAAGGAAAGTTGGTTCTTAGGTGGGGGCTGGATTTAACATTTTATAAACCAAACCAAAGCTTTCCCATGAGTGTGTGGCAGTTTTGGCCCTGATTTGACCATCTGGTTATAGCCTCCTATCCCTAAATTTAGTTCCCATGGATAAAACATCAGCAAAGCAGGATTGAGTTGACTCCTGTGTTGTCCTGCTGCTTTCCCCTGTCACTTCCTGCTGCCCCACTGTGTGAACATCAATATTTTTTTCTTCCTTCGTGTTGCATATGCAATCAACTTATTTTTAAAAAAATAGAGAATTTAAAAATTCTATACAAAGAAAATACTCTTCCCCTCTTCTTCCCCCCAGCAGTTTAAAATCTGGTTTTAAATTGCAAGGAGAATCACTGGCTTGGGAAGCACGAGATCTGGGTTTATTTTCTGGCTCAGCCTTCTTAGTTTGAAAAGGGATGTAGCAATCCCTGTCTCCTTCATTGAGCTCTAAAACATAGAAATATAATTTCAGCAATTTGTTCTTCCCTCCCCATCTCTTTTATGGGATATATTGACTATGCCAGATATAAAATATAGTTAATAATGAACTTTATAGCAAGAAAAGCCCTTTATGCCTTGCCTAGGGACTGATTTGTCCTACATGACCAGGTCATGGACTATACCCTACCCTATTAATATGCAAGGATAAAATGGTTTTATGCTCTGAACGTGAAATTTATCCTTTTGGAGAAGATTAGCGTTAGGCCTGTGCACTTAAGTTTTCAAAAAGCCTTAAAAACAGGTGTGTGAGTGGTGCCATCTCTGTCCTCAGGGATGATTCCCCCAGCCAAGCAGTACTGTGGCATATTTAATAGAAGTTCTTAGTTGTAAGGTCATTTTCCAGTTGAAGAAAGTCGTTCACTGAACTTCATTAGCAAGCCCCTCACCCTCTGGTACAATCCAGGACCTGCTTTTCCCAAGACCTGGGCACTCCATGTCTATCCCAAAATCCTTGCCTGTCTATGAAGTCTGTGTTTCTACAATTACTTTATGAATGAAACAAAAACCTAATGGGATTCCCGGGCTTGATTTTCACTGCTATTAACAAACATGTTCTGGCACTAAAGTGCATTAAAAGGAAATGCCTCCTTTTAAAAAATTAATAAGATTATTGTATTTTTCCTGGACAATAATAATAAGATTATTGTTCAGGCTCTTCTGTAAAGGACAGTTCTGCCATTTTTCAAGCTGGCTTTAGTCACAGTGAGGCGAGGAGATTTTAGCCACAGTTCTGTAGGTTTCCTATTATTAAAACTGTTGGTTTCATCGTGTCATTTCAGTTTCTTTAGATTTTGAACCAGCTGAGTTCAGAGAGCAGCTGAATCCTCAACCACAATGGAATAGTTCAGGAAACAGTCCAGCAAAAAGTAGATGCCCCTGTGATGTCACATCTTGGACTTTCTGTTTGAATTTTAGAGATATTTGTGCTTCGAAGTACAATCCTCATCCAAAGATCCTTGGAAATGGACAGTCATGCCAGGAATTTCCTGCTGTTGTGGTGCCATACCTGCTTTTTTGCATAGTTACTGTGTAATTGTGGTGGTGTCATGGCAGCACAACCTCTCTGTTGATAGCAAGGATAATGGCACGAGTTGCATTCTCCTCTGTCTATGCGGGTAATTAATATGCATTTTTAGGAGTTGTTAAATGTGTCTGTGTACATCATTCCAGTATGGAAAAGCCCCTCTGTGTATTTAGTGTTTGTGTGCTTGGTCTTAATGGTGCAGTTAGAATTGCTACAGCCAAATTTGTGAAATCATTTGGGACGCAGGTGAGCGAGGGCTTAAAACCAATATGTGTTTTAATGGGTGGAGATGCCATTTCCCACTTGTCAGATCTGTTCCCTGTTGCAGAGAGGGGATTAGTCATGGGAGAGACTGGGCTGTTGGAGATACACGGGTTTAGCTAATGAGGACAGGGGAGATCATGTTCAGAATACATAAAAATGATCCCAAGGGTCTGAGATGTGCAAGAGTCAAACCTCACCTGCAACATCCTGTGATAATTACTCTTTTGGTTTGGCTCCTGCAGGAGGTTAATATGCCAGATATTTGCACACTTGCAGTGTACTTTCCTATACCTGTGTACAGCAGGAAGGTGGACAGTAAAGACATACTTAAAACAATAACAAACCCATTTGATTAAGTAAATTAAAACCGAGTATCAAATTGAAGCAGTTCAGGCTTGCTCTCCCTAAGCTGAAAATTTAAGTATTCTTTGGAATGAGATAAAAAAACCTCTGTTAGGCAGCTCCTCTTGGAAGGCAAGTGTCTGTGCTTTCAGGAGAATAAATAAAACCTGGCACTTGACTTGCTCTGAAGTACAATCTTGTCCCCAAGTAGCTAGAAAAAAATACTTTCTACAATCAGTCTTTCAATCAAGACTTCTCTGGCTTTTGTAGCTTATGTTGGACCCTTCGTGCTATTTTGATGTGTTATTTATATGTGGGTAAGTTATTACTAGCTTTAAAAGTGTTTCCAAAGTACCTGGTTACCTCTGGATGCTGGTACAGGTGATACAGGGAGTACTTGAGCATCTAGTTCAGAAAGGAGCCGTGTGGGGAATAAGCAAGGTCACATCTATATCATACTTTTCCTTTTCCTTGATCAGGGCTTCCATTTCCTTCTCACTTTCTCCATCCAGAGATGGAGATCACGGATCGTTTCTTTTTTTCTGTGGGGGAAAGATTTTAGTTAAGCTTGAAATTCTTTTGTTTTCACTCAGAAGGCATATCATCCAAATCCTGCCCATTTCCCATTTTTTAGGGTTTTGCTACTTTCCTGAAATTTGCTATTTAACAAGCTTTCTCTGCTTGGAAAGCTATGTGCCTTATTTCCTAATCTCTTCATGGAGAATAATCTAAAGCACAGTGATCTGGATTGCAGCATTCCCAGCCGCTTTTCCCTTGGAGAGGAGCAAACACTGGTGGAGTCCCACATCCCCCCTTTGCTCACGAGCACTTCCCACACTGTGCTTGAGTCTTTAGTGCAATAGAAACTCTGGTTCTGTGTCTGGAGGGTCGTGTCCTGCTGCCAACACAGCCAAGCACGAGCTCTGGTTTGGGAGAATTCAGGTTCCTGGGGGTAAAAAACAAACAAAATAAATATCCATATCCCTGTGGGTTGGCTCCAGTGGGTCTGGGGGTGGGAATCAACCATCACCCAGCAGTGTTGATCTCGTCAGGCTCAGTCTCACCCCCTGTGCTCGTAGGTCTGTCAGCATCCCAGAAACACTCGTGGACATCAACCACCACAGTCCCATGTCCTCCAGTGCCATCAGTCACAGCTGCTGTCCCCATTTCCACCCCCAGAGCCGTGGTGGCTCTGGGTTAGGCACTGTAAAGTCATTCCAGTCTTAATTTGGTTCTGTCCAGAAGAGGCTTTCACCCACCAGCACCCTCAGCCCTTCCCAGCCCTTGTGTGTCCTTTCCCAAGCTCGCTCTCTCTACGGCATCATAAGGTGAAATACATAAAGGTGGTTTGTAATTAGGAAAACAATCTAATATTTCCTATTTATGAGATTAATTTTAACAGTTGGTTGGGGTTTTTTTGTTGAGGTTTTTTTTTTTTTGTTTGATATAAACAC
The DNA here is from genome assembly GCF_001715985.3 of Manacus vitellinus. Lineage (NCBI taxonomy): Eukaryota > Metazoa > Chordata > Aves > Passeriformes > Pipridae > Manacus > Manacus vitellinus. Next base: position 4,905,107 of record NW_021940460.1, read on the forward strand.
AACAGGAGTATACATATCATTGGTTTGGGTTGGAAGGGACCTTAAAAATCATCTAATTCCAACCCCCTGCCATGGGCAGGGTCACCTTCCACTAGACCAGGTTGTTATCCCCTAAATGGATGTTGGAGAAAGCTTGAGATATCCTAGAGATGGAGCAGGTGGTGTTGGCTCGTAGTATCCATATCATTGTGCCCCTGTTGTGTTTTCTAGAGCAATCATTTTTTCTTTTAAGGAAAAAAAAAAAGTATTTTATCTAAATGCCTAATAAATAATATTATTTAAATAGCTTTTAAAATAATTTAGGACTGAGAACAAGAAGCCTCAGTTGTGAGAGAAGAGACTTAAAGTATACAGAGAGAGAAAATACCCTGAGCCTCCTAGAGCCTCTACTGAGAATTTGCTGAAGATGCAGAGCCCCTGGTCAGAGCACATTGCGATTGTTCATTTAAAATGAGAGACTGGTTTCCTGTGATGTTCATCTTTGTTGGCATTTGTTTGACTTTCTGAATTCAGAGCTGATTTCCTTCTCGTTCAAAGTTGGTCAAGGAAAAAAAAAAAAAAACAAAAACCACAAAAAGGGAGAAAAATCACAGTTCACCTTGTGCAGCAGCAGCTTTTCCTGGCGTGAGCTCTGGAGATCCACGTCGTGCGTTGATCTGGGCCGCAGAGGGGGGGTTCAGTTTTCTTGCAGCGTCCAGACAGGTTCAGACAGGCTTTCCCTGGCGAGGTGACACTGGGGAGAGAGAGAAAAGCTGCAGAAGCCAGACTGCAACCCCGAATTTGGGGTGGGGGGAGCGTGTCCGCAGGAGGGACGGTCCGAGGGCTCCGGGAGCCCTGACCCGGCCCCACGGCACCGCCTGGCGTGGGCAAAGCTGGAGGGTGCTGAGCCAGTTGCAGGGCACATCACTCACCACTGCTGTGGATTGGGAAGCAAATTTGCACTTTGCCTTTCGAGGGTGTCCCACTAAAAAAAAAAAAAAAAAAACCATCCGGTGAATTTCCCACTAAAAAACCATCCGATGAGTTTCCCCACGTCAGGTTCTTTTCCTTCTGGCGTAGCCCAAAAGAAAAAGAAAATAAGATTAAATAAGCCCTCGTGTAACTGTTGGATAAGCTCTGCCAAACAGAAGGTTGTTCCTCTCGGAACACTCTATGCATTTCTGTGGTGAAAAGCATTTTTTTCCCGTTCCTTGCTGGAAACGCTGCGAGAATGTCACACGTAGGAATTTGGACGTCAATCCCAAAGCAGGTGGAGGCTGGGGAGGGGGGATGTTCTTTTTTTCTTTTTTTTTTTTTTTTAAATTGTTTCCCTCATGTCCCTTTTCATTTTTATTTTTTTTCTTTTAATTAAAAAAATTAACTCTTTTGCATTTGTGCAATAACTACTTGCCATGAGAATGGGCAGACCTTGGAAATGCCCCGACTACTAACACAGCACAAGATGAACTCGAACAGAAAGTGGTGTACTTTTTCCTGAGAACTTTTTTTTTTTTTTTTTTAAATAATAAGCTCAGTTTTTACCCCAGTGTATTGTGGTGTCTTACATTTTTAGCAGTATTTTATATTTTTTCTGTAACGCACTAAGTCTTAGATGTTTTTAGAGCTTGTTTGTTATATTCACAATCACAGATTTTAAAAAAAAAAAAAAAGGAAAAAAAAAAAAAACATCCTCACAAAGACCCAATTGACCAAAAAAAAAAAAACCAACAAAAAAAAGTGTCTTTTTTTTTTTTTTGTACAAGTAGCTTTGAGAAGCCCACATTGTGTTGCTGTGACTCATCTTTTGTAACATTTTATTTCTTGGTATTTGTTTAAACATAAAAAAAAGTAAGAGTTTATCTGGCTGGCAGTGCAGGGCAGCGCTCCCTCGTCAGCAGACGGCATTGTTTCTGTCTTTGTTTGGTTTAGCCATATAATGTTTGTTCTCAGCACTGTACAACGGTCCCTATATGATATGGAGAAGCAATATCACTGTATGAAACTCACACGATGTATTATTATTATTATTCACTAGCACCCTAGGTGTGATAATTGAAGTAAATATCTTTTATACAAACACAATTCCGCGTGGGCTCGTCTTTTATTGAGGTGGGACCTGAGTCCAAGCAGCAAACATTTACATTGTGGTTCTGGTTTGGTGATGTGCAGAGGGCTCAAGGGGGCTGGTTTGGTGGGATTTGTGTTTGGCCAGGGGAGCAAAATTTACTTTTTTGTGTTTCATTTCCTACAAGGAGTGTGTGTGTGTGTGTGTGTGTGTGTGTGTGTTCTCAGTACCTTAAATATTGAAGTGTTAGATGTCTAAACTGTATCCTTTGTTCAGTGAAATCCAAGTGTGACGATTCCTGCTGCAGTCAGTGGGAGGTGGGCACCCAGCTTCCTACACAGAAATATGTATTTGGGGTTTGAGACTACAAAGGGGGACTGTTTTGAGCACTGTAACAATATATCAGCTGATTTTTTAAAATTGAATTCAATTATCTGAGGTCAGAAATGCTTTAGGTTCAAAAATGAAAATGCAAAAGAATTTTCCCAGATATTTGGCTCTCACTGTTTATTTTTACAGATCCTTTATAGGAAAATAAATTCCTCCTCTAGTGCCTTAGATGTTGTTCCTATAAATATTCTCAGTATTTACAGAGTCAGGAGTTTGAAGTTTGGTAAGGAACAGATGTTGTAATCCGTCAGTGGGATTATATTTTTAAAACTGGTGTAATAAACTGCTGGCTTGGATGCTCTGGGTGTCAGGTAGAGCATGTGTGTTTGTCCTTACCTGTGTGCTCTGTTTTACCTGGCGTGCTTGTGTCTGGGTTTTTTGTGAATTAAAGGTTTTTGAAATGTCTGTGACAGGTTGTTCCACATGATGGGAAGGTTCTGGGTTTAACACTTTATTTTTTCCCCTTCTTTCTAACAACTGGTCAGACTGTTCATTGCTGTAAATGGCATTATCATGTATAATTTGACCCTAATTTTTTTAAACTTGATGCTAAAGCTACACCTTTAAACCTATGACTGAGGTTGGTAATTTTTGTACTTGTAACCTGCACTTTTCTTTAGGTGGTATCGTCATGGAACTCCTAAAATCACACCCGTGGTCATAAGCAAGGGATGTGTTATACCTGTGAAAGCACAGACCTGGTGTTGGGGGAAGCTGGAGAAGGGTCATTGTAGCTCAGAATTTAGAATCTAGGATAAAACCAGGCTGTTCTGTCAAGCCTTACTCTCCAAAAGTTTATTTTTTGGGAAAGTAGGAAGGCAGCCCAAACCACCAGGGTGCATGTGAGAGGTCAGGAGCAGATACTTAACAGTCTTCCATGGAGATAGTTGGATCTTTGTGATAGGTTCATTGGGGCAGCCCTTCAAAAGGGATGTTGAAAATCTCCTCTTGGGCAGAAGTTTTAAGCTGTGTGTTCCCACAGACCCTCAGTGGTCAGCACTGTGTGCCACCACTGTTCCTGCTGGGACAGAGCTGCTGCTGGGGTTGGATGGGTGAGATTTGCATAAGGAAGCATTACAGGGATTTGCTGGATTAATGGGAAAAGCCCTTGTTTGTTGGATCCTTGGGTGCAGGAGGAAGTTGGCACCTCAGTGCCACAGGTGCTGGCCGTGGTCCAGCTCCTGCCCCACCATCAGCCAGAGGCAGTTCTTGTCTTTCAGTGGGAAGGGGGATATTTTTCCACCAGGTAAGAAACTGTGAGTGGCTGACACGGTGCTTTTGGGCCCCAATTCTTTCCTGTTGGAAATGCTATCATTTTCTCCTAAGTATTTCTGTTTTAATGGAAGTGGTGAAGAAATTGTGTTCTTGCCAACAGAGGGCTTCAGAAAACATGATTTGATTACAGTAGAACATTTTATTTTCTTTTTGCTCCAAGCTATGGGAAACTGATAAGAAAATTCAAACTGTTTTCTTGAACTCTTCCTAGTTACCCATGTAATTATCTTAGAACCCTTGGAAATAATCCCTTCTTCTATGAAATCTCGATCCTTACAGGGTGAATTTATTAAGCAGCGCTGTGTTTCTTTGCTGGGGGCTGTTTATTTTGGAGTGGCTGGGCCAGGAGGAAAGGGAAGGAGAAATCCTTCAAACCTTCCCTTCCCAGCAGGCCCTGTAAACATGAAAAAAAAAGGGAGAAAAGGAGGGGAGGGAGAAGAAATCTCACCTGTGCCTCCTCTGCCAGCAGCTGGCAGAGAAACCCAGAGAGCTGGGTGGTGAGTGGGGCAGGCACCCATAGAGACATGGAGTGGTTTGGGTTGGAAGGGACCTTTAAAGGTCATGAAATCCAACCCCCTGCCATGGGCAGGGATTCCTTCCACTGGACCAGGTTGCTCCAAGCCCCATCGAGCCTGGCCTCGAACATTTCCAGGGATGGCACAGCCACAGCTGCTCTGGGCAACCTGTGCCAGGGCCTCCCCACCCTCATCATAAAAAAACCTCCTTCCTTAGATCTCATCTAAATTGTATTTCTTTTTTCAACTAATTTCTTTTAGTTGAAAACCACCATCCCTGGTCCCACCTCGCTGCAGTTCAGTGGCTCCTTCTGCTCTTCCCCAAGGCCACCTTCCAAGCTGACCCTGAGGGCACTGACAGAAAGGGCTGCAGGGATCAGAGAAGGATGCTGATGCTGGGGCAAGAGGATTTTTCCCTGTGCAACCTCCCAGCCCTTTGTCACTTGGGCATATGAAGTCTCAGATATTGTTCTCAGGGTGTTGGATATGATTCTGCTTTCTATTGTCCCCATTTCTCCCTGTCTTTTTGACAGCACCCTAAAGTAAAACAGCAGGGTTGTTCTTGACTGGTGCCAGTCCCAGCCCTTCCTGTGTGGGACTGCACATCTTCTGCACCATCCCTGAAGGACATCACTGAAGTTCTTGATGTCTTTGCTTACAACCTCTGTGTCTACAGGGAAACCTCACTGCTTTGCTCCTGGAGCTTTTCCAGGGCTGGTATCTGTGCCTAAAGACCAGGTAGATTGTGCTAGAACTTGCAGATGGCTTTTAGAGGTGTCATTACTCCTTTCTTTTCATCATCTCCTTGCTTTTTTCGCCCTTTCAGAAACCTTACAGGAGGTCTGATCACAGAATGATCTCATGGCAGGTACAAGTAAACCAGGACAGCCCAGTGGATACCCATAAGCAACATTTGCAGGCTGAGATGATTCCCAGATTCCAGGCATTTTGGCTACTCAGGTGCTCTTAGAGCTGAGTGACCTGGAGATTTCTAGAGAAGTTGCTTTAAAATGTCCCAAAAGCCCAGTTCTTGTGTGTCTTCTGTAGTGCTGGTGGGATCTCTGGAGCGCTTGATTTCCAGTATCTTTATTCAGTCTTGGGAGATTCGTGGAAGAATGTGATCCCTTAGGATGACAGTGATTTTTCATTGCCTTCTGTGAGGTGAGATGCACCTCAGCAGGCAGCCCAGCTGGGCTTTTGCACCACAACCCGCTCTTTGGCCTTTACTCTGAAGAGATTTGCACCTCAGATCCCAGGAGACAGGGCTCTGGTGCCATATGGAGAAGAAATATTCAATCATTCCCTGCCTCTTTGTCCTGTTTCTCAGCCTACTTGACAGCTCAGTGGTGGCCCCAGGGAAAAGGCTTTGCATGAAGACAGATTGAGTGACTCCCACACGCTCTGGGCCGTGCAGAAATGCTGTCCCTCACCATGAAAAGGTCAAGACAGAACTACAACCATGGGGCTGTACAACACTGAAAGGCCTTGGACAACCTTCCTGTTGCGGGGAGGATTTTGGCTCAGATCTTTCTTCCTTGGCACCTTCATAGATCAAAAAGAGGGCAGAGAAAATCATCCTGTGCATCCAGGATGGACTCTGCAGCGTGTTGACCGTGTCCCCCTCACCCCTTCAACCCCAAAGCGCAGGGTCAAGTCATCTGCCTTTGATTCTCCTGGAAGGGTAGCAGGACTTTGGGCAATAACAGTCTTTTTTGGACTTCCTTGAAAGGTAAATGCCAAGTGTTTCAAGAGCCTGAAACTGTGCCTTAGTTTGTGTATAAACCTTGGGAGCTCTGGCATCAGGTAGAACTGTAGGTAAGGCTTTGTTGTCTTGAAAAGCCTCCTGGACAGCGATGCCAGGAAGTCTTGGCACTTATTTCTGCATGGGGAAAAAAACGTGATTTCAACTTCCAAGTCACTGTCCACAGCAGCCCAGCCATTAACTGGAGTGGCCCAACGTGGGGAAAGGTGAACAAGCTGGAAAAATCAAAGGGCCCATGGTGGACTCTGCTTCCTTCTTCTTCTTTTGGCTTCTGCTCCTGCTTCTGGCACTCTCAGACACCCGTGTTTGTGTTGAGTGAGTCTCCAGCTTTGAGCCCTCGTGCCAAGGTACTCCAAGGTTTAGTTATCTTACCATCATCTTCCTTCCAGTCAGTAAAATACACTTAAACCCTTTGAAGTAGTGGGTTTCAGTGCACTTCAGTTGACTTTTCAAAGAAAGCTCCCAGCGTGCCACATCACTTCTCAGCTTGTTTTCTTGGGGTTTTTACAGTTTATGTAAATTTGAGGAGGCCAGACAGTAACAGAGGGAGATTAAAAAGTTCCCACAAGGCAAATCAGGGTGTGAACTTGCAGAGCATCAGCTAATTTGCCATAACTGCCCATGTGTGTGCTCCTACCCTGATCCCTTCAGCAATACCACTTACCTCTCATTTCCTTCGGGCTCAGAGGATATACATGAGCAGTTACTTCAGTCTCATGGATGTGTAGCAAGTTACAGCCTATCTCACCCCAAGGTGATTTATTCATCTGTCTGTATCCTCAGTAATCAAGCCACCATCTTATGGAAAGATTGCCTCTCATTTATTTATGTCTGGCCTTATAACTTCAAACTAAGTTGCTAGTGTGTCTTAATTTTCTCCATCTGTGAAAACAGATGCTGTTTATTTTGGATGATTTGCCAAGGGAGCCCAATTGCTGGGGCTTGTTACGGGAGTCAGAGTTGCTGTTGCTCCGTGGCAGTGCTGGGCTCGTGGTCTCACAGGCACTCCCAATGAGCCCTGGCATCTGCCAGGCTCCCTGTTCCCCTCCAACGTGCCCGTAGAGACTGGGGCTCTGGGATTGTTCTCCTCAGTATTCACTGCAGGGATTTAACCTGCAGCTTTGGAACGGCACGAGGCCGAAGGGGCTGTTCACAGTGAAAGAAGTGTGAGATTCATCTGAATCTTTTATTCTCAGTTTAGGACTGTTTTGTTTTCACTCTGTGTGAGGCACCTTCGTTCTCACCACGTGGCCTGTCCACACGCAGATCCTTTATGTTATTTCCAGGAAGACACATCCCATGGCAGTGTCGTCCATGGCTGTGCTCCTCCAGCAGTGGGTTGGAGGTACATTTAGACTTCCCAGAACAGACATCTTCTTTAGATCACATCCTTTGAGCAGAGGCTCTTTCTGATCACTCATTCAGTTTGGGGCAAGATATCACTGAATCATCAAATGGTTTGGGTTGGAAGAGACCTTTAAAGGTCACCAAGTCCATGGGCAGGGACACCTTCCACTGGACCAGGTTGCTCAGAGCCACATCCAGACTGGTCTTGAGCACTTCCAGGGGTGGGAATAGTCCAGTCTCAGCTTCTCATTTCCTGTGTATCAGACAAGGATAAATTGGACCTTCCTGTGCCTGCCAAGGGGGCACTGGAGCGTGGCACCAGCCAAGGTAGGTGGCTTCTGCCAGCATGTCCTGCCCAGTTGCTGCACTACTTCACTTTTCTTTGTGAGGCAATGGCAATGTCAGGCCCAGTTTCTCCACCACCTCAAAAGACAGAGTTTGAGGCTAAACTTACCATTCTTTAAAACTCAGTTTCCCCGGGGCTTCACCTTCTTTGTCCCATTATCTTCTGCAGTACCTCTCCGTCTTCCGCAGCCTTTGAGGTATTTGCACATCTGAGGGGTCAGAGCAAAGGTTTTCCAGCAGCAGCAGCTCAGGGAAGACAAAGGCAGATTTCCTTTTGCTGGATCTCAATGCCAGAGCTGACCTGCCTTCCTGGGAGAGCCGTCCACCCGCTGCTGGAGGTGAAGAGTCGCTGGCAGAGAAGTGACGAACTCGCGGGTGGTCACGGCCCCTTTGAAAAAAGAAAGTTATGATTAAAAAAAACCACCAAAGCCCTGCTGTGAAGAGTGACACTGGTAAAGGGATGAGAGAGAAACTGTGCATTTGGTTGCTTTCAGTGTTAGAGGTGGGTCCAGTCTTTTCTCTTTTTGTGGATGGTTTGTAGAAGACTGGCCAAGGCCGAGTGAAACCTAAGGGAAGGAAGGATGCAGATTCCTTTAAAACTGGGAGATGTGTTTCTTTGCTCATGCCTTTTTCTCTCAAGCAAATTGAAAAACTCAGTCCATGTAACTCAAAAGCCAAAAGTTACATGACTTTTAAGCAAGAGGTGGGACCCAGGGCTTGGGTCACCTTCTGCAGGATGCCAAGGCTCAGCTCTGCAGAGGATTTTTTGGGCAGGGTGGGAGGCCAGGGAACATGTCCTGCCCCAGGCAGCCTCCACTCTGCTCCCAGCGTGGTGCAGCCTGGGCACAATGCTCAGCCCTGCCTTGTGCAGGATTGGGCCCCACAGCCCCTGTTTGGCCAGTAATAGCTCCCCAATTACACTTTAATGCAATTTAAAAAGGCTGCCAATTGAATAATTAACCGTAGGGAAGAGGTTTTCTTCTTTCCAAATCTTGTTAATGCAAATATTTTGCATCAGGCCACCCATGTTTTGGAGCAGGCAGCAACTCCCAATTCCTGGAGAAACACTGACCTCCAGTGGGATGTGCCTTTACCACAACCACTTCTGCTCGATCCTGAGCCTTTTATTGGGGGCTATAAACTAAATATGGAGAGGGGAGAAAAAATAAATCCATGGTTTTTGTTCAAAGTATGAATCACCTCCACTTCCCTGCAGGAAGCCTTGATCCTTCCAAATAACATGGATAGGACGGGAGGAATGGCTTTAAACTGAAAGAAGTTTATCCAATCTAGTTTTAGATTGGATATTGGGAAGAAATTCTTCCTTGTGAGGGTGTTGAGGCCCTGGCACAGGTTGCCCAGAGAAGCTGTGGCTGCCCCATCCCTGGAAGTGTTCAAGGCCAGATAGGACAGGGCTTGGGCCGGTTTAGTGGAAGGTGTCCCTGCCCATGGCAGAGGTGTTGGAATGAGATGGTCTTTAAGGTCCTTTCCAACTCAAACCACTCTGTGATTCTGTGATATGAACATAGAAATTGTGTTTCATATAATGGAATTGTTTAGATTGAAAAAGACTTAGGATCATTGAGCCCAAGCGTTACCCCACTGCTGCCACCACTGTCCTCAGGTGCCATGTCTACACAAAAAAGGGGGGAATTTGCCCCAGCAAAGCCTCTGCTTCCTGGGAAAGCAGCATTGGCTTTGGGCATCACTTTGTTCAAGCCTCCATTGCTGCTGCTCTCAGTCCAATCCTTTGGCCAGGGCATCACACCCCGTGCAAGGACCCCCCTCCACAGCCAGTTTTGGGGTGTGCAGATTGGCTGCCAGCCTGGCAGGGCTGGGTGAGCTGGAACTGAGCTGCACCCATGTTACACCCCTCATCTGAAAGCTTCAGAGAGGGTAGGAGCCCTGGGGGTGCAACAGCCTGCCCTCATTGCCTCCCCAGCTCGGCTGCTCCCCAAGCACCCTCTGCATTTCTTGCTCCCTGGCTGTTGATAAATGAGGATTTTTTTTTTTTTTTTTGCCTTCCAGCTGTCTGGAATTCAGGGGAATAATTACAACAGGAATTATCAGGGAGGGACTGGAACAGCTGGAACCTGAGCTTTCACCCACCTGGAAACCCAGGCACAGAGGGACGTATCCTGCGTCCCTGCAGTGGAGATGCTGGTGGTGCAGAGCACCAGCTCTGAACCTGGAGCTGAGCAGGTTTTTCAGCCAGGGAGAGGCCCAGACATTGCTGGCAGCGAGGGAGAAGGTGAAACAAGTCGATTTCTGCTGCAGGACAGTTCAGGGATGGATTTGCCAACGGAGCACGGAGCTTGCCCTGCAGTGCTGGTCCTGTGCCTCTTGCTGTAGCTGAATTTTGGCCCCAGCACATCTCTCTGTTGCTTCACATCTGGGCTGGGGTTATGTGAGGGGAATGAGAGGTTTTTGTTTTGCTCCTGGAGCATTCCAGCAGTGCCTGTTGTGGTTTAGGGTGTGGGTTTTACTCTGGGGGGCAACTGGAGAGAGGGTTCCTTTGTAGAAAATTGGCTGAGCAGGGATGCTGGGGGCTGCACAGCCTGACCCAGCTCCTGAGGGCAGGAATGGTCCCACCTGAGCCCCTCCTGGGAGGTGTCCTCCACCCTGCTATAGCCCCCCATGGTCACCATCCACCCCATGAGTGCCTGTCCCAGCTCTCACAGCCAGGGATGTGCTGCCCAGAGCCTCTTCCATCACACCTTTCCCGTGCAGACCTGGGATTCCGTTTGTGGGCCTTATCCCTCTCCGTGTCCCCCTGCTCTGCCCAGCCAGGAGGCTACCAGGTACCCCTGGGGCACTAAAAATACCTTGCTGATACCTTTGAAGCAGCTGTACAGGTAGCTGCCTGCTCCCACTGCCCCTGGCACTGGGACGTGGCGCTGGTCCTGCCCAGGGACTGTGCCCACCCTGAGGCATCACCAAGGTGGGAGGGACCCCTGGTGCTGAGCAGGGATTGCTGGTGTGCCCTCAGAAATGAGGAGAGAAGGGGGTTGCTGCCCATGAGTTGGCTCTGGTGCTCCAGGTGGGGGTTTCTCAGCTTTTTGGTGTCTGCTTGGCACAGTGAGGGGTTTTGGCCCCCCCCCGGGTGACAGCCCTGGCTCTGTTTTCCAGTGCGCTGTGCAGAGCTGCAGATCCAGCTGACAGAGGCCATGTCCACGCTGGCTGGACAAAAGGAGCTCGTGGCCAAGCTGGAGCACGACCTCAGCACCATCCAAGCCCTGTCTGCCGTGCACCGCCCGGATGCAGAGGTAACCCCAGCCCTGGCAGCGGGCAGGGACCACTCCAGATGCCCCAGGGGTTGGCTGTCACTGCTGCTGGGTCAGCAGCAGACCTGAGGGGTGTTTACCTTCTCCTTTTTTCCCCCCTTCTTTTTTTTTTTCTTCCTCTTCTTTCTTCCTGACGACTCACCCATCAGAGGTTTGCATCGTGCCCTTGCACTGGGGTGGGAGAGGGTGGTGGCAGTGGCATCCAGGAACCATCCAGCCCTTCTTCCCAGGCAAAGGCTGGGATTTGAGGTGGAACACCAACCTCTCCATGTTGTCTCAGTGTTGATCCTTGCAGAGTGCCTCGTGGGTGCAGGTGTCGGGGCAGTAGCAGTGTCCAGGAGGGGTTTGCTTTGTCCAGGCACCTTTGGGTGGGTGGGAAATGCTCAATCCCTTCTGCTTGTGCTGCCCAGGGTGCTGCCAGCCCCAGCCTGGAGAAGATCCCTGAGCCCATCAAGGAGGCCACAGCGCTGTTTTATGGTGAGAGGGGGGTACAAAGCTGGGGCTGTGCTGGGGGGGACATGGGCAGGGTGTCACCTCTCCAGGGATGGCAGTGTGAGGGTGCTCCAGAGCCAGCTCAGGCATCACCTGCCCAGCATGTCCTTCACTGGGACCAGTGATGGGTTTCCCATGCTGGGCATGGCTCATCCATCCTCCAGCTGCTCCCAAGGTGGTGCAGCAGGCACGTGCCAGGCCTGGCTCTGTGCTGAGCTGGTGAACCCAGGCTGAACCAAACACCCTGTGCTCTGCCTCCTGCTCCTCCCACACCAAACCCCTCCAGAGACAGCGAGGGAAACATTTCCTTTACATCAGCTCCTGTGCTGAGGTCTGCAGGAGAAAATGAATCGAAAACAAATAACTCCTGGCTCCTCTAGAAAAAAAACAAAAACAAAAAACAAAAACACTTCCTTTCCTTTTTTTATTTTCTTTTTGTTGTTGTTGTTGGTTTGGGTTTTTTGGGGCGTTTCATTCTGGCTTTTTTTTTTATTTTGTTTTGAAAGGTTCTGAAAACACACGATAAACAATATCACAGCAACAGTCCCACCAAGCCAAACAACCTGCAGCCACCCATCCTGCTCTATGAATAGCTGCTCTGTGCAGCCAGTTGAGTCATGGCCTTGGGGACATATTTCTCCTTGGCCCTGGATGCCTCCCACTGCCGGGAAGGAAGAGCAGGAAGGATTTCCCACAGGCCCCCCAGGCACCCAGAGAGCCCCATCGTGGGGGGCAACCATGTGGGGCACCCCAAATTGGGTTCCCGGGCACAGCAAGGTGGTGATGGCTGCAGGGTCAGGGTAGGGGAGAGAAGAGTGGGGATGGAGAGCCTGGTTGTGGCTCTCGGGCTCTTTTTATGGCCGCAACTGCTGCAGAAGCTACAGGAGAGAGTCTGGCAGGGATGGGAAGGGTTGTGGTCAGGGAAAGGCAGCCATGGGTTGTACCAAATAATGCAATTGGTTTTCCTGTGCATTTCCAGGATAAGTCCCTAAAAATCAAAAAAACCCCACCCAAACCATAAACCATGTTGCAGTAACTGTATACAGGAGTTTATCTGGGTGCTCCCAAAGTCCCTCAGTGTCACAGGGACGATCCCTGGGGTGGATGGTGGGCATCTGCCGGGTCATCTCTCATGCCAAATCTTGTCCACAGGTCACCCTCCATCCCCTGGCACCTCATTCCCTGAGGGGCAGGTGGACTCACTCCTCTCCATCATCTCCAGCCAGAGGGAACGCTTCCGGGCCAGGAACCAGGAGCTGGAGGGGGTATGTGTGGTGGGGAGGGGGCTGTGGGGGCTGCACGACCTGGGGCTGCTGCTTTAGTGACCTACAGGGAGTTTAGTATCAGCCACTGCAAGCAAGAGGAAAATATATTCTGCTGTGAGCAGGCCCAAAGCCTCCCCCAGCCCATCCCTGTTGCTCCAGTTTGAGAGCAGGTCCAAATGCCTGTTGCCTCGTGTGTGTTTGGCCACCTGGCACAGCATTTGGGGGGTGCCATGGAGAAAGCACATAGGGAATGCAGTTTGGGGTAAAAATCCAAACTGAAGGGCAGCTCAGAACAACCTTTTCAAAGCCATCAGGTTGGCTTTGCACCTCCCATGGGGGCCACGTCTCAGCCCAAAGCCCCCCACGGCCACCTCGGCTGCCCCAGCCCTCCTTTGGGCACGAGGGATGTGGTTCTTCGTGGTTCAGGGCTGGGAGCCCCACTCTGCCACACCCGGGGCAGTTTCAATCTGGGAGCAATTGTAATTCAAAGCCAGGGGATTTTAACTCCTGAGAAAGGACTGAACCCTGGCTGGATGCCCCAGATCACCCCCAGCTCCTTCCTCCCACCCAGTTAGATCCCGTTTTCCCCTCCTTGCTGCAGGAGAACCGGATGATGCAGCACACGGTGCACGCGCTCCAGAGCGAGCTGGACAACCTCAGAGCTGACAACATCAAGCTCTACGAGAAGATCAAGTTCCTGCAGAGCTACCCTGGCCGGGTGAGTGTCCATCTGTCTGTCTGTCTGTCCATGCTCCAGCTGGGTTCACACACATGGACAATCCCCAGGCTCAGGCCGGGCAACGGGGGAATTGCACAGTACCCACATTCACCTTGCATGAAAGTTGGAAAATGGGAGCTAACTGGGGTGGAAAAGGGTGCAGTGCTCTGCCCACAGGAGCAGGGACCCAGCCTCTCTGCTGGGAAGGCTGTTTTGAACTGTGCTGGAGGGTGTCTGACATCTTCTAAGCCAGAAGCTCAAATTTCCTCCCTAAAAGAGCTGCTACACCCCACTTTCATCCTCGTTGCTGACAATGTGATGCTCCAGCAGGTAATCACAGATGGTCCTGCCTGACCATGCAGACAGCAGTTAAGCTGGGACCTCCTGCAATAAATCCCTGCAGTTAGAGCCTGGAAAATCATGCTGTCCTACCTGTGCTCATTCCCCACCACCCTGAACTTCTTGTAGCCAGCAGAGAGAGCTGCTCCCTGGCCAGCCAGAAGACAGACAGTCCCAAAAGAGAAGAAACCAGCCCCAAAACATCCCATCAACACCAGGAGGAGGCTAGGGAGGGGAAACGGTCTTAGCTGCAACCTGCTCTGCTCGTGCTGTGTCCCTCGGGAGCTTCATCCCTGGAAATCGTGGGGGTTTTGCAGGCAGGTCAGGCTGCCTGGAAGCTTTCCCTTGCAACCACTTCCCTGGTCAGAGCCAGGCTGTCCTGACCTCGGGCTTTCCTTATAACTGCAAAAGTCCCACTAATGGAGGGGACACCAGTTCCCTGCCATCCCACCCCCCTCTGTGCTCCCTTCCCATTTTATTGACAGACACTTTAGCAGCATTTGGGCATGGGAAACTCCTACAGCTGCGAAGGACCTTATTTGGTTCTTTTATTTATGTCTCAGTGATGACGCCAGGTCACCCCCTCTGACATTTTTTCCCGTTTCTCCTGCGGAATATCATACCCATGTTTATCCACGGCCACAAGGCAACCCCTGCATGCCATTGACATGAGCTCAAAGAGCAAAACCCTCCGTGGCAGCAGCGCCGGGGGATTGCATAATTCACCCCCTAATCGGGCATGTGACACGTTAAAAATACTCCCCAGGGATCATTCAATAAGGCCAGGCCGTGGCGAGTTCATCGCCCCTAAATGGGGAGCTGCTCTCACCACGGTGACCTGTGGGATCGGATTGCGGGGTGTAAGGGCATATTTGCTAAAGGTTTACACAGCAGAGTAACAACCAGCCATGGTGGCTGGGCAGGACGACCCACTGCACGCAGGAACGGGTCCAGAAGGGCCTTGGTGAATGCCTGGCAGGGCAGAGAGGGAGAGGGACAGTGCTGGGCAGAGGGGGTGGATTAAGCACCAGAGCCCTTGAGCCAGAGCTTGCACCAGGCTGTGCCCATGCCCATGCCCACACTCATGCCCATTTCCAGGCTGGGTTTGGGTAGGAATGATGTGGAATCTGCAGTTCTGGTGACCTGCAGAGGCAGCGTTGGAGGAAGGAGGAGCAGAGATGTGCAGGCTGCACGAGCATCCTCGGGGCTTGCTGCTGCCAGGGCTCTACAAGGGGAGCCTCTGTCCCAGGAGAAGGATAAAATCCAGCCTGTCTGAACCCACCCAAATCTTTCACTTCTTTGCACTTCATTTTCCTTGCCCTTTGCCCAGCTAAGAACAGCTCTGTGTTTAAAGAATGATTTCCTCCTCCTAAACCTCACCCTCCTACGTGGCCCAGCAGCAAAGGAATTCAGAGAGGGATTTGCACTAACCCAGGTGGAGCTCTCTGGGGTGACAGAGAGGACAATTATTTCACAGAAGGGGCAAAAAGTAGGGAGTCACAGGAGAAATAAGGAGTCCCCACGGAAGAATCCCTTGATGTAACAGGGTCTAGTGGAAGGTGTCCCTGCCCATGGCAAGGGGTTTGGAACTAGATGGCCTTTAAGGTCCCTTCAACCCTAATCATTCTACAATTTTATGAAGAAAGGACTTTGTTCAATAGCTCCTGTTGTGCTTCTCCTTTCCAAAAGGGACAGATGCTGTCTGTCACAGCTCTGGGCTGTGCTGCTCCATCTTTTGGGGGTCATTGCTTCCAAACGAGCAGCCCAGGGGGACTGGGGGGTTGTGTCCCTGTTCTGGGTGTCCACACACCCCTTGCATCCCGGTGCCCACTGGTTCTCACCCTGCCTTTGCTCCCCCAGGGCGGCAGCAGGGATGACACGGAGCAGCGCTACTCCTCCCAGTACGAGGAACGCCTGGACCCCTTCTCCTCCTTCAGCAGGAAGGTATGAAAAGCCCCTGCCAATCTCCTGTCTGCTGTGGGACCATTGCCCAGCTGAAATCCAGGGAGAGCGCTCTGAAAGAATAAAACACGCTCGAACGCCATCCACTTCAAAAAATAAAAAATGAAAGTCATTGTGCCCTGATGATGTCCCCTGTGTCTGGGGTTGGGGGGCAAATAGGAACATCTTGGGGCACAGAGCTCCTTCCCTGGTTTGCAAACCCCAAATTTGGCCCTTTGAGCCTCAAAAATCAGCTTCTTGTACGGTTTCCTTGCAGGAACGCCAGCGGAAGTACCTGAGCCTCAGTCCCTGGGATAAAGCCACGCTGAGCATGGTGAGTGGGCTGCACTGCTATGCACGACTGGGAGGTGAGAGGTTTTTATCCCAGCTCCTGCATGAGGAATGGGGCTGCTGGGCTTGGCCTCAGGCAGTGAGAGGGCCCCATCCCTGCTCCCCCAGGCCGGGGTGCAGATCTCACCGGGCCATGCTGGGGCTCAGTTTAGGAGCAGTCGCTTTCTTCCCTTGCTGCCCAGGGCAGTGGTGGAGTCACCATTCCTGGAGGGATTTAAAAGACATGTAGATGTGGCACCTGGGGACATGGTTTAGGAGTGGCCTTGGCAGTGCTGGGGGAAGAGTTGGACTCGATGATCATGAGTGTCTTTTCCAACCTACAGGATTCTGTGATTCTGTTCTGTGATTCCAAGCACCTCTCCTCTGGTTCGTAGCGTGGCAGGGGGGCTCAGAGCTGCACCCCCAGCCAAGGGCTGACCAGGGGCAAAACCTCTTTGCTCAGCCTGATCTCCCTCATAGGAGACTATGAGGGAGTCCCAGCACCCCACACAACTCGGGAGCAGAAGTGTGAGGGGCTGCAGAGGGTCCCACGCCCCAGGGGAGATGCTCTGCCTCACACAGCACAGCATCCTCAGGCACACAGTGATTTCTTATTGCATTGTCCATAAAAACCCCTTCACAAGCCCTGATCCTTCCTGCTCTGGTTCTTCCTTCCAAAAAGCATGAGGGAAAATACTGGGGAGCTGTGGTTTCTGCAGCAGCTCCTTGCCTGAGCTGCAGCGGACAGAAGAACCACTGCTGCCACTGCAGGTTTGAGCTGCCATCTCTTAGGGATGAATGCTACTTTCTGAGATAAAAATGCGGTTATTGAGGAAATCTGACTTATATTTGAATTTGAGACATTAGCAGCAGGCTCAGGATTGGGTTTTGGCTGAGTTAACCCCCAGCTCTCCGGCGTAACGGGGGACCGCTGGTCTGCAGCAGCCCCAGAACACAGAAATGTCTTGTAATAAAGGCAGAGTTGTCATTTGCATAAAAACCAAGCAAATGCCAACATGAATATGGATAGTGTGGCGTGCCAGCACCACGGAGAATTAATGAAAGGCATTCACAAAAAAAAAAAACTGACTTAGGGGAGTTATTCCTTGGGAATATTTAAGAACATAATCTTGTTTGTTACAGCAGCCTCCGCCGTGGCTGTGAATAGCAAAGATGATTTCAGCCCAGAATGGGTTTGGTGGGAGATCTGTGGGTTTTAATGCCAGCTTTGGAAAGCCCGTGTGGTGGTTGGGGAATGTGCTTATGTCCATAATGAGTCCCTGAGTTTTACAGCAGGAATAAAGAGTGGCTGTGAAGGAAGGCAGGCACATCCTTTGCAAGCTGCTCTCCCAGCAGCTCCTGACTTTGGCTCTTTTGAAGGGATGAACGTGAAGGTTTTCCCATTGGGACCCCGGTGTCATGTGCCAAAAGGGCTCAGACATCATCAGGGGCTGGCTGTGGCCTCTCCAAAATGAGGGGCTGGAGGGCAAATCATCCCAACCCCACTGGGTTTCAGTCCCTGGAGAGCTTGGACAGCCCTGTGTGCTGGCACAGGACTGGTAAAGGTGGAGGGTGACTCAGGACAGACCTTGCAGAGCCAGAGACAGGGGACACCAGGGCCAGCTTCTGGGAGCAGCCTTGGCTCCACTGCCCTGCAGAGGAAGTGGTGAGAGGATGCTGCAAATCACAAGTTGTTTGAGCTCATGAATTAAAAATGTGCAAGACTTAATTACTGCTGGGGTTTCTCTCTGGAGCAGTGCTGAGCCACAGCAGGCACTGAGTCAGGGCTGGCACATCAGGAGCAGGTAGAGCTGCTGGAGAAAGCTGAGGTAAAGTAACTTAAAATAACACCCCAAGAGAGTTTTCAGTGGGGGAAAGCCCACAGTTTGCAGCCCTGGATTCACCTCGATTTGGGCAATTTTGGGCTGGGAGCATAGGCACTTGTGCAGCCACCTTGAAGGAGCATGACTGCTTGGAGGTGGGCAAAGCATCCCCCCCCAGTGTGTGTTTATATAGGGTCTAGCAGGAACAGGGCCCCAGTCTTGCTGAGGGTCTCTCTGAACCTGTGCACAGGGAGAAGTGGTTTCCACTGACCCACATTAGAATGGGATTTTCTGTTCTGCTCTTCTGCAGGGGCGGCTCGTCCTGTCCAACAAGACCGCTCGTACCATTGCCTTCTTCTACACCCTGTTCCTGCACTGCCTTGTCTTCCTGGTAAGTGGGGGGGCCACAGGGGGTGGACATCCCGATAAAATGTCTGCTAGCATCCCCTCCAGGGAGAATTTGGGCTTTTTCAGGGTGTCATGCCAAGTGAGTGCATTGCAGATGGTGTATCCGTGGTTCCGGAGGCACAGTGCAGACAGGAGTGTGGGCAGCACAACTCAGCAGGCACATGGACATACCAATGAATATCCCCCTCAGCTTCATGGGGCGGGAATCCCACCCTGGCTGGGCACAGGCTTGCCCAAGGGCAGGAGCTGGAGGCTGTCTGTGTCTGTGTCATTCCTGGGAACAGCCACAGGACCGTGGTGCCACTGTGCTGGGAGCTCACAGGGCATTCAGTGTATTCCCAAGCTTGTTGGGGAGCAACATTCTGGTTAATTTTTGTGAATCTAATACCATAGCAATTTTAGGAATAAAATACATCCCCCTGAGCCCACACTGCCTGTTTCTAGAGCATGTTCAATTCCATTTTCCTGTGCCTGGGTCCATCCTTAACCTCCTGCCCAGTGGAGTTCAGTTCTGTTTGCTGCCTCTCCAGGGATGAGCTCTGGCTCTGTTTTACAAAGTATTACACTGTAATACTCTGTATTATTGAGCTCTAGTTCCCCCTATGTTCCTTATGTGTTCTGTGGCTCCAAATTTCCCCAACTGTACATTAGGGTTGAAAACAGAGAAGCAGAGGTTTGGTAGGAATGGAGGCTTGAGCCAGCCTGAATCCCCTGGGAATGTGTCATGATGCAAACTCCTCCTATATCCTTATATCCTTGCACAGTTCCTGGGATTTTATTTGTCATTTCAGGGGGGAAAGAAAGCCAAACAAATCATCAATAATTCAACAATGAAAGGAGATAAAAGACGAATCAGAACAATATTTCTGTCCTGATCTCAAAGTTAAAGTGTTATTTTGGGGAGGAAAGGAGCAAAGGAAATAAAAAGTTAAACATCATTAAAATTTAAAGCTCTAACCTAAAAAAAAAAAAAAATAAGGAAAATTCATAAATATTACATGGCTGGAATGATCTTACATCATCTAGACACAAAAGGGCCTGAAATCCAGCACCCAGCACTGCCTGGGCTGGACACACACTGTGTGTCCTGCAGGGGTCTGGATGAAGCTCCATCTCCTCCATCCCCGTGGTGGGAGCAACGTCTTTGCCACCGATCCCAGGAGACTTTAATTAATCCTAATTTAGAGGCCTGCTGGTGGGTGTATCACCAGTGCTTTCCTGGTGATAACAACAGTTTACAAATCCCCAAGGCTTGAATGAATCAGTCTGGGATGGGAGGGCTTCTCCCTCTTTCCAAACCCCACCACTGCCTCCTGAGACCACAGCTTTGGAATAAAAACACAGTGCCATGAAAGGAAAAAGGAGCCAAGCTGAGCAGTGCCCTTCCTTAAGCCTGTTCCAAAACACATCTCCATCCATGTGCAGCCTCCAGCTTTACTCTGAACCCCTGCAGCCACAGCAGCACTGCCCCAGCAAAAATAACCCACTGGAAAAGGTCATCCTGGCCATCCTGAGGGCAACCACTGAAACATACTGGGGTTCTCCACACTGGTGATCTTAGGATCATGGTTTGGGTTGGAAGGGACCTTAAAGATCAACCAGTTCCAACCCCCTGCCATGGGCAGGGACACCTTTCACTAGACCAGGTTGCTCCAAGCCCCATCCAACCTGGTGTTGGACACTTCCAGGGATGGGGAAGGCACAAATTCTCTGGGAAACCTATGCCAAGGGCTCACCCCCCTCACAGGGAAGAATTTCTTCCCAATATCCGATCTAAACCTGCTCTCTTTCATTGTGAAGCCATTCCCCTTTATCCTGTCGCTCCACGCCCTCATCCAAAGTCCCCCTCCAGGACAGGATGGCAGGGATGGGCTGGCACTGTGGTGACAGAGGGTGCTGTGAGGACAGGCAGGGGTGGCAGGTGAAAGCAGAGCAGATCACATTCCTTCCCTTGCAGGTGCTCTACAAAACAGCCTGGAGCGAGAGCGTGGGACGGGACTGCACCGCGTTCTGCGCTAAGAAGTGAGTGTGGGGACAGGCTGGGCCAGCCCAGCCCTGGGGCTTGGCTTTGGTGGGCAGAGCATGGTGGTTTGCAGCAGACTTTTTGGGCAGCGCTTGGAGCACCTCTGTCCTGGAGACAAGGGCAGTTCATTGGGCTTTAAACCCAATGAGAATGGCCAGGAAAAAAGATGCACGGAACAAGGCAACCACCTGTGTTCAGTGGGGTGCTCTCCAAACCCCTTCCTCTGAGCAGTCCTTGCCCAGGAGAAATCCTGATAAAGGCAAAGGTGATCCTGGAGACCCAAGTCAGGTCCGTGCTGTGACTCCCTGTGCAGGTCCAGGCACTGCTGCCCGTGGCTGGAGGAGAGCACGGTGCTCATCATTGTGGGCACTGCTTGGATTTGGAGCGGCTCCTGCTCGGCCACCAAAGCACTCTGGTCCCTGCTGCAGGTGAACGTGGCTCTGCTCTTTCCCCAGGTTCGCTGACCACCTCCACAAGTTCCACGAGAACGACACGGGCGACATGTGACAGTGACAGCTGGACACGATGCCACTGGCGCCAGCTCTGTTCCATCCTGCAGCAGGATCTGTCCCTTCTCCCCTTTCAGCTGCTTTACTATAGCTTTGCTTTCTGCTTTGTAGGATGAAGGCAATGATCCCCCCTGCTCCCATCCTTGGAAATCAAAAGCCTCAGCTAAGGGAGAGTTGTTTTGCAGGACACGTTTCCAGCCCTCCCTGGGAGGGCTACAGCAGTTCCCGTGCCCCCACGGTGTCCCAGAGAGCTCAATCTCTACCAAAACACGCAGAAAATGCAAGATCAGAGGTGCTACTCTCAGATCCACATCTCTCCCCGTCCTGTTTTGACTCCTATGCAACACTGGGTGGGCTAAATTTAACCAGAAATGGGGGGAAAAGCCAACCTCCTGAACTTGCATTTTCAACTGTTGGGCTGTTTGAGAATTCCTATTTTGCTCTGGCTCTAGGAACCTCCTGCCCATGCTGCTGGGCACCAGCAGATGCTGTTCTTGAACTGGAACCCTCAGTGTGGGAATAGTTAGGACTAGTTAGGACTTAATGGGCATGAATGGAGGTGCTGCTGGTCAGGACTGATCTCACAAGAATGCCCCAGACTCTCCCTGTTGAGATGTTTCTGACTCCTTTAGGAAAGCAAAAGTCAAATCAAGCAATTGCTGGTGGCGGGTTTGCCAGGTGATGAACGCTGGGCTGCTAATTTGGATTGATTTGGGAAGACAGAGGCAATGGGAGATGCTCCAATTAAAAAGTGCAGGTCCCATCAACCCCCATTCCTGCCTCAGCTCGCTGTGACCGCATGGTGAGGGAAGGTATTAGCTTGTTAACGTGGTCCTCAATTAAAATTCCCCTCTGTAGACAGGAGAATAGCATTGCTTCCAATTAATATTTCATTGCGGATCCAGATCTATTCCCACCCCCGTTGCTGGGAAGCCAGGGCCTCTAACGGAGCGTGCAGGCAGCAATAGGCTTCACATCTGCCACAGGCAGCCCGGGTTTATTTATAGGAGCTGTGGCCTGCGGCAAAATGTAAAATACTCATAAATTGGAGGGAGGGATAAACCCTGAGGGACCAACCTGCACCTGTCCCGCTCAGCACGGGGTAAACCGAGCCTGAACGGAAGGGAGGCACCCACAGATGCCAGAGGGGGGTGATGGGGTGATGCTGCCATAGCTGGAGACCTCTCTGTAAACTTATCGACTTAAGACATGGGGGAGATGAGCTTTGGCTGCCTGAAATCAGTAGCTGGGAAACGTGATCCAGGGAAGGGTGGGCTGCTTGTTGAGGCTTTGTTGGGAAGGTTAAATTTGCTTTTTTTAGCAGCTGTATGTTCTGTCTTGGAATTGCAAAACTTTTGCAGCTATTCACACTTGTACTCTTCATAAATGACTTAAAATAGATGTCAAGTTCTGCAGGACAAGTGATAAAATAAACTTAGCCATGCATTGACTGGGTGGCTTTTGTGCTCTGCTTCCTTTTTTTTTATTTTTTTTTTTTTTGGACTTTTGATATTAAACAACTGAGAAATGTCCTGCTTGAGTCCAAGGGCAGAGTGTGCAGCTAATTTTAGAAACCCATTACAGCAGCTAAAGGCAGTGATGTCTCGCAGTGCCAGGAAGGGCAGGACCTCTGTCCCTGTGTGCTGGAGTTGATGTCCCAGCTGCCATGAATACAGGCATCCCACAGGCCTGGTGAAAGGCTCTGGTGAAGGAGGGACCATGGGAACTGAGCCCAGGCAGATCCAACCCCTGAGCTATTCTGTATGTCCCCACGTGGCTGTTGGCAAAGGCACTCAGTCTGAATGGTGTAAATTTGCCAGGCTAATTTTGGGAGAGCTGATCAGGATCCCCCTTTTCCTCATCCTCCTTTTTCTCTGCTTTTGCAGCCCCAGGGGAACTGAGCAGCCCCAGCCTGGCAGGGCTGGGCTGCTTTTAGGCTCTGTCCTTGAATTTTAGGCACAGCTTTCCTCAGCCAAGCCTGGCAGTGTGAGGGTGGCTGGGGAGGGTCAGGAGCCCACACCATAAGGGGCAAAGAGCAGAGGGCTGTGCCAGAGGTTTTGCAGCCCCCTGGGATACCTGGGTCTTACCAGTCCCCTGGAGCTGCCAGATTTTGTCCCTCGGGCAGAGCTGTCACCTCCTTACGTCCAAAATAAAAATGACAAATGGACTGTTTTGTCCCAAAATCCCTCCGGGCAGGGGGCAGGCGTTAGATGTGGGGTGTTGTTTTCTCTCCTAATCTCACTGTTTTGCAGATTCCAGCAGCTCCTCCTGCATGGAACCTGCACGTCCAGCTCACCTCGGCCCCGCTGGCTCATCCCGGCCCCGCAGCCAAGGGATGTCCGGGTGTCCCGGGCAGCAAACAACAGCCGCTCCCAAGAGCCCGGCTTTGGCTGCCAAACCCTCTGACCGGAGGCAGGGAAAGCCTGAGCTGGGGAGGGCTCTCGGGTCACTGCCCGGAGCCTCGGCCAAGTTTTCGGAGCTGCTTTCTAGAGACGAGCTGGAGGTGACGGGGTCGGGCGGGGCCGGGGGGTGCGGGCTCCGGGGGATCCCGGTCCCTCCGGGCAGAGCGGGGGGCGCTGGGACAGGCAGTGAGATGCTCCTGTCCATCACGAAACAATATCCTGCAGTTTTGGTGCCTGGGAAGATGCCCTGCATCTGAGGGGTGTCCTTGGGTGTCCAGGCAGAGGGAAATGGCTCCTCCAGCCAATCACCGGCAGTGCTGTGTCCAAACCTCTTTCCTCCAAGAAACGAAGCAGTGGGTCAATTAAAGTGAGCAGAAGCCCCACACTCAGGCAAGAGCTCTAAACCAGCTCACCATGTGCAGGGGTTGCTGTAGGCAGCAGGACAAACACCCCTGTGGCCAGAGGGGAGCAGGAGCAGGGCTGCCCTTGCTGTTCTGGCATGTGTGGGATTTGGGGTACAGCTGACTCCTCGTGGCCTGCCTGATCCATCACTGGTTTCTCGGGTGTCACTGGCTGTGCTGGGTTTTGGGGGGCACACTCCATTCTCCTTACAGTCACCTGTAGACCTACACCCCTATAGACCCTCACCCCTGAACCCCAGCAGGCCCTAAACCCCATTTTCAGCCAGGTTCAAAAGGCAGCCCCAAAGCACCCCACAGCCTGCCCCTTTTCTAGAAGGCAGGGAGGGAAAATGGGAATGGATTTTTTTACTAATTTGATTTGAAAACCTCTTTTATCCTTGAGTGATTCAAAAGAAGAGGATTTCAGTGACCCCTTGCTCTCCCTTGATGTTTTAAATTTAATTATGGGAAACAATTTTAATTAGTATTGACAGATATTCGGGAAAATAATTACAGGCAAACCTGTGCTTCTTATATCTATTTAACCTGTGAATCTCCCAGTCCATCTCAGAGACCCAGGCTGAATTTCAAGGGTTTATCCGGTAATAAAGAGCTCCTGGGGAAGCTGGGCTGGCTAACGAGATAACAGGCTGCTCACATCTGGGTCACAAGTTCAGTTTTTGCTGCGGGCAGAGGAGACGGGACAGAAATCTCTGCCAGGATGTGGCCAATCTGTCGTGGTCTTGGGCTGCAGCGCTCACCCCATCGCCCCCCTCGGGCAGGGGCGAAGGAAAAGGGATCCAATCGCACTCCAGCCCCGTGCAGGGGATGCCAAATGCCCTGGCAGCGCCAGGAGGAGCGGGGCGATGCGACACCGCGCGCAGGGCAGCAATTATCGCGGTGCTATAAAAAAACCCCTATAATATGATTTTCTAAAGGTCTCCAACCGGGCGCTTCGCGTCCCTCCTCTCCGCTTCCCGCTGGCAGCGGGTCTCCGGAGCCTCTGACACACGGGCAGCCGACGTGTTTGCTCCCGTTCCGCAAAGGGAAAGGGGAGATCGATGGGTCTGAGCGCTGCTGAACGCAGCGGAGCCAGCGCCTGGCGCGCAGGATGCCAGCGAGACTCCCCGCCGGCAGGAAAGGAGCTTCCAAACACAAACACGGGCACAGCCAGCGCCGGCAGGAACGCGCCGCCGGGGCAGGTTATTTCGAGTTCAGGGTGTACCCAGTGGACGTGGTGGATAAACAGAGTGCGGGGCTGGGAGCTCGCAGGGTCAGCACACGGACGCAGCCCACGCAGGAGAAAAAGGGGGTGAGGTATTAGGGGCTCGGAGTGTGGGGTGAGCTCATGGATAAGGCTCATATGGGGGAAAAAAGGAGGAAATATATAAGGGGTTTGGGTATCTGGAGGCAGGAGCCAGAGCAGCCTGGCCATAGGGATCAATCAGTGTTTATTTTTGGAAGCGCGGCTCTAATTATCCACTGGAAGCAGGCAGGGAAATGGTGCTGGATCCCCCACCACTGGGTGCCTTTAAATCACAGCTGAACATCTGTCTCGAAGACATGCTCCAGTTCAGCTGGGAGGTACGGCCACGCAGCAGGAATTATTGTCCAAGGGTGAATATCACAGCTTCACAATCCATGAACCATCATCCCTCTCATTTCTTCCCTAATAGATGGAACAGATGGGGCTGCTGGTTTTAGCTGGACTGTTTTAAAAAGGACAGCAGGGTTTGGATGCCGGGAGCTCCCTTGGCCAGGGTGCATTTGCCGTGGTACTCTTCCTAGTGCTGGGACAGGGTGTGAGAGGTGACAGCAGCAGGCAGAAGGATATTGGGACACACGGGAATTGCAGTGGGGTTATCCCGATGCTGAAATTGCAGCGGTGGGGTGTCACCATGCCCTGCTGCAGCAGAGCTGGGCATCTCTGCCATGAGCTCCCTGTTATGGGAGCCCCATAACCCTGCTAATGGGGACCCCTGTTATGAAGTGGGATTTGGGGTGAAATCCCACTTTCCGGCAGGCGAAGGCTCCTCCGCGCTGGAAGGTGCCGGCTGGTAATAAGTGTTTTATTGCTTCCTGTTGTGTGAGACATCTGATGGCAAGCCGGGGCCGAAAGCTGGTGCAGCATATGGAGTGGCCCCCCCGTCCTCCCCCTCCGCCTTATTTACAGAGTCTCCCTGGAGATGGGCCTCGCAGGCTTTTCCAGCTCGGAGAGGAACCGGAAAAATATTTACGTCGCTCCCCCCTCCCCAAAAGCCTGTCCTCGTTAAGGCAGGAAGAACCTAAATGAGGCACATGAGGTGGAAATGCTGTGCTGGCACAGAGGGCACTGGGGATGCCACAGGGGCCGTGGGCAAGGACCATCCCCAGGGGACACCTGTGGGGACAGAGCCAGTGCCAGGGGCTCGCCTGAACCCCAGCCTTTCGTTTTCCAACAGGGCGGTGGCACAAGGATGTTTAGGCATCCCACTGCCCCCCAGGCAGCACCACAGCCCTGGGACAACTTCCTCAGACGTTTCCTCTTGCCCAGAATAACCGTCCCCACCAGCAGTGGGGGCGGCCAGCACGTGGCGGCCAAAAATAGCCGTGGAGGGAGCGGGGGCAGAGGGGAACCCACACACCCCACGAGGGCTTGGCCAGCTCCCCAAGGCAGGCAGGGCCAGGCTGGCAGCACCAGGGTCTCTGTGGGAGTTGAGCATCCTGCTGGACAGGTGCCCCCCAGGCATCCTGGACATGCATGGCAGGTCAGGTCATCGAGGGAGGCGAAGCCAGGCCGGATTTATGAGATGTGGAGCTGTCCTGGGATGATGGGAGCCCTGAGCTGGCTGGGGGGTTCACCCCAGCAGCAATCCAGCTGCAGCATGGGGCTCTGGGATACGCCCTCAGCACACTGGCCCCCAGCCCAAATCCTTGCCCTGAACACCCAGGATCTAGGGCCTTTTGGGTGTCTGTCGCTATGGAAACCCTTTCTCACAGCGCTGGTCCAGGCTGAGCCTGCCAAAGCTGCTGCTTTGGGAGGGGGAGATGCTCAGGTGACGTTCAGGGGGATGGTCCTACAGGTTCCAGCCACGGCAGGATCAGGGAAGGGCCCCAGAAGAGTCTCTTGGGGAAAGAAAGGGCTCTGTAGGGAATAGTGATTTTTTTAATAGCCTCGTGGTGGTTTTAGAGACTTGGGAAAGATGTTTAGCATAGAGGACAGATCTGGGCTGGACCCACATGAATGATCCCACTGATATCCTAAAAAGGCTTCACTTTTGTGGGACAGAGAGCCAGCAATGCCTCCCCCTCCTCCCTCCCCCATCCAGGAGAGGGATCCTTGCCTTAAAATAACTGGCTTTGCTCTGCAAACTCTGTCCCCTCTGCAGCCTGATCCCATCAAGCATCCCACACCCAGGGAGGTGCCCAGGATTGGGCTGGGAGCAGGCAATTCCCCTGCAGATGGAAAGCCCCTTGGGGCCCCCACTGGTGGAGGGGACTATAACAGCACCCCCACAAGCAGATGCTGCATCTCCCCAGTGCCTGGGGACAGGATGGGACCTGTCCTGTTCCCACGTGGTGCCCCCTTCCTCTGAGCTGCCCAAGGTGGGGAGAGGGCTGTCCTCACTGACCACCCTCCAGTGCCCTGGCCCAGAACTGGGATTTTCCAGGCCTTTTTCTCAGTTCCCCTCTGCACACCCGTCCCTGCCGGTTCACAGGGTTATGGAATTCCCCATCTGCTGCTCTGGGCCTGGTGGCTTCACTTTGGGAACTCCTTCAGGGGCATTTTGCCCACCTTGCTGCTCGTGCACACCTCGCCCCAGCACCCCACGGGCTGCTGAAAAGATGGAAGAAGCTTTCAAAGCTAAGGGAGGATTGGGATTTTGGAGCTGCTAACATTTTTAAGAGCAGCTCTGAGTCCAGGCAATGATGGTTTTGCCTTTAATATTTAATGTTTTTTACTGAACACACGTGCAAGAGAGCATTCAGAGCTGGGCACTGCAGGAACGCCAGGGCCAGCCTGAACCAGCAGTGTGGGGATGCTTCAAATCCAAGGTTGCCAGAAGGGCATTTTCCAGCATGTAGGGAAGGCAAACCCCTGGGAAACTGCAATGAAAAAACCGCTTGGACCAGCGGGAAATGCTGGGGAGCAGGAGCAGCACGGTTTCCCCCGTGGTTTCCAGGTGCAAGGAGCTCTTGTTGCTGGAATGTTTGTAAGTCAGAAAGGTGAAAGCCTTTTTTCTGTGCCTGAAATCTCAAGGGGTTTGGCTCCCACTGGCTGAAGGCTGCAGAGGGCAGAGGGACCTCTGGGATAATGGGAGCCTGGAGCAGCAGTATCGAGGGAGCCCATGGCTGTGTTATGCCCGGGGAGAGCAAGGGGGAAGGATCCAACCTGGACAGACCCTGCAGGAGAGGATGTGGTGTCATGGTCCTCGAGGTGAACAGCTCCATCATCCTGTCTGTGGGCCAGGACTGGCAAAGTGGGGGCCCCAAGCCCCTCCCCAGGCACACACCACAAAACAGATGCAGCTGCAGGAGGTGATTGAAGGGTGATGCTCCTGCAAAAGCCCCTGCTCAGGTCAGCACAGCCACGGAGGGTGTGCAGGAAGGCTTTTTTAAGCCTTTTCCTCCATGGCTGGTTCCTACACGGTCTCTGGACAGGCAAAACAAAGCCTCTGACACCATTTCTCAAGCACAGCCCCAGCAGAGCAGAACAGCACAAAAAAAAAAGGGACACTTGAGAGACAACCTGCGAGCAGCTGAGAACCTCTGACCTTTTCCAGCAGAAACGGGAGGTGGTTTGGAAGAGAAGGTGCAGAAGGTGCCAGTCCCCCTGGGAGAGACACAGACCTGGTCACGCCGGCAGGGCAGGCACAGCCCTGGGGGACAGAGCCCTGTGGTGAGAGGAGGCAGGAGCAAACACGCTGGGGTTTTGGGTTTGTCTTTTTTTTTTTTTTTCAGCTGTGTGGTCCCAGGTGTGAACACAGCACAAGGACTGGTCTGTGTGCCCGTCCCGACGTGGGGCTCTGCCCCTGCTCGCAGCACTTCCACGCTTGGCGAGCTCCCCACCTGTGCTCTGCCAGCGGGCGCCGAGGGGGGCTGGAGCACAGGAACAGCATCGCTTTTCATTTGCATCAGCAGGAGGAAGAAGAGCAGCAGCATCACCAGCGCCAGGCTCCGGTGGCTTCCCCGCGGTGGCTCGAGGGAGGGAGGTGTCCTCGTAGGTGTTATTGTGTTTCTGAATGCGCCTGTTTCTATTCAAATGTACCCCCTGGAGACTCAGAGAGAGCACAAATAGATCCTGCTGGGGCGGGGCGGGGTGTCCCGAGGGGCGCGGTGAGCTCCATCCCAGCAGGATGCAGCAGGAAATACTTGTACTTCTTGGAGGCATTGAGACCAGGCAGAACAAAACTAAGATGAGAAATCTTTCATTGTGTCTGCTGATATCGAGCTGGACACCCCCTTTTTGCTCCTAATTCTATTTCCAGAACCATTGGGGATGCAGAAGCATCGAGCCCTGAACCACTTCTCCACCTGACAGTGTGATCAGAAGATTGCTGTCCCTCCCCACTCATCAAGCCCAAATTACTCCTTTCCATCTGGGTCGGACACTGAGAGGCCACTGAACACAACCCTGAACAGATGTTTGAAGTGCAGAAGAGCCGTGATGTGGTGAGGGACAGGCTGGGTGCACACAAGAAGGATGTGGGATGAACTGCTGATGCTGAGAGCTGGCTGACCACTCTCTGGCATGGCTCCTGTGCTCGACTGGTGCCCTCCAGCTCCATCCAAACTCCATCAGTTATCCCGAGGGAAGATGAGGATGGGTTTTGGTCCTGTTTTTGTATACCTTTCTGTTTGTATATCCTGTTTATATATCCTCCTGTTTGTATATCCTCCTGTTTGTATATCCTCCTGTTTGTATATCCTCCTGTTTGTACATCCTCTCCCAGGGAATTTCAGCTGGTCTGGCTTTGCTCTGGTCTGCAGTTGGGCTTGTCCATCTCTGTGGTCATCCTGGGAGAGCATCATTGGACCAGGGCTGCACAGAAACCCCCAGGAAGGAAAAGCTCAGGTTGCAGAGGAAATTTTAGCCACAGTCTTTGTGTTGAAATGAAAGGGCTTTGCTCCCTCTCGAAGGTAAGTCCGGAGTCCTGGTGTGAGGAGGAGAAGGGAATTTGCACATCAAGGTCTTCCCATCAGTGAAGGCTCCTCCAGCCCCGAGGCCGGGCTGTCACTGCCTGTTTGCCTCCTCCAACACACCAAAGGACATTTTAAAGCAATTTCTCCTGCACGAATAAATACAAACCCAAACCGCTATTTCTCCTGGTTCCTTCTCTTTCCCCCTTTCATCCCTGTGACATCTTCCTCTAGTAAATCCTTCCCTTACATCTCATTAGAGGCTGCTCCTGGACAATTTGCAGCTGTGACAGCCCTGGAGACGCCTGGGGCCTGTCTGCCTGGCTGACAGCTCACATACGCACCCGGATTTTGCTGTGCCTGCGCCACGGAATGGTTTCATGGCTGGGCTGCCCCGGCCACGGCCGTCTCCAAACTTCCTTTCCAGGCTTTTCCTGGGATGCTGAACAAACCCCTTCACCTCCCGCCCCTGCTTTCCTCCCCCCTAACACACTTTCCTCCCCTCTCCCCGCCGTGGCTTTGCGAACCCACAGCACTAGAGTTTTGCATGAAAATCAGCAAGAGCATCATGGGCTGCACTCCCCGGATAACCCCCCGCCTGCCCCGGGCCGCGGCGAGGTTGGAGGCGATGAAATCAAAAATAACCGGCTCTGCCGGGAGGCGCGGGTGGCGGAGGGCGCTGCCGGAGCTGGCACCGCTCGGATGCCGGATGCCTCCGGGCACAGGATTTCAAGGGCACGTCACGCTCCAGCC
>NW_021940460.1:4935692-4938344 GCF_001715985.3 Manacus vitellinus
TTTAAGGCAGCTAATAGCTCCGAGGGAGTCCCGGAGTAATGAGAATTGGCAGGAGCGAGCAGATATTAGGTTTATTCACCACCGGTTTTAAATCATTTAACAGAGCAGAAAGGCCGTGGTTCTACAAGCAATGCGTTGTTCTGCTTTGCTCGCGTCGTGGTTCCTGTTAAAAGGGGTTAGTGGTGAATGGGGACAGGGGTGTCCGCGGGGGGAGCGGTGCCGCTCTGCTCCGCCTCCCGGATGGGACAGGGACGAGCGGGGCCAGAAACCGGGGACCAGGATTTGAGCCGGAGCTCATCGCCGTCCACAGGAGCTCACACGGGCTGCAGACCGGGGGCTCGTGAAGAATTTTTGTCCCACCAAAGGCAGCCTGTGGCTTCGGCTTAAAAATAAAGCCTTAAAAAGGCAATTTGGGGAGCTGGCCCGGGGATGCTCTTTGCGCAGCAGAGGAGGGTTCCTTGGGGATTGCTGAGAAAAGTCGCGGGAGAAGTTAAACTTTCACCCCGGCAATTATTGTAAATCTCCTTGGTCAAGGCCCAGACCTAAAATTAGCCCACGAGCCCTTTTAAAGGTTGGGATTTTTCCCTTGATTTTTCCAAGTGACCAACCAGCAGCAGAGCAAACTGTGCCCTTCCACACTCAGAGCCCTGGGGCGTTTTTTAATTGCAGCCCCGGTGCTTGATGGAAGCAAGGCCAGGCCTCCCAGCCTTGTTCTACACATCCTGAAACAAGCAGCATCCCACGGAGGGAGGGCAGGAGAGAGCCTGTTATGTACCAAAGCCTTTGGAATCACAAAGCATTTATCCTGCTTCACGGAAGGAATCCCAGCATCCCAGCCCTTCCCTGGGCTCCTGGTATGTTTTGCGCTGTTTAGTAAAAATCTGTGAGTTTAGTAAAAGCTGGGATGCTGGGCTTTCTGCTGCTTGTATGGGAGCAGCAGGATCATCTGCCAGGCCTTTGCCCTTGGAGGGTGGTCTGGGTGGTCCCGTGGCACGGGCTGGGCACGGCATGAGCCGGGAATGCCAGACCCACTCCATGCAGCTCCCAGCCCTGCTGCCAATCGATAGCGAGTGCAATGAAACCCTTAATGAAATTCCAGCCTAAGAGACTATTGATTGTGTGTTTTCTTTAAAAATGTATATGAATGGGAGAGAGGCTTTTTGGAGCAGAGGCCGGGGAGAGGGGGGGGGTGGAAACACATTGTCAGCCGCAGTGGGAGGTGGGTGATCCAGGGTCACCTGCACTGAGCAGTGGGATCCAGCCCCTCTGTGACCATCAATTCATCCCCAGAACACCCCCGGGGAAGGGAATCGTAGAATTGTGGAAACATTTAATGGTTTGGGTTGGAAGAGACCTTAAAGATCATCTCATTTCAATACCCTTTGCCATTTAGAGCCCCCAACCTAGGCTTGAAAACGTGACCAGCCAGAAGCAGGGGTGAGTATCTACCCAAAATCATCACAAAACCAGCCATGATGGAAAGAAGGCAAGAGTCTGTGCCTTGGTCGTGCCTCCTTGGCAATGCTTTTGCAACCCCTCCCTTGGTCCATGTTTCACACTGCTGCCAAAAACAGCCAAACAAAAAAAGTGGTTTTGGAAGATGCTGCTTTAGGGGAAAAACAAGCAAACAGGGCATCACTGTGCACCAGCCCTACAATCAACCTCCCTCCTTCCCACCCCCTCTGAGCTCTCCCAAAGCAGCCTCTCCCCAAATCTCCCCAGATTACACCTGGTAGAGTAAGGGGATGGTGAGGAAGCATAATAAATAAATAATAATAATGACAAAAAATCCACCCCCCTCTCCACCCCTTACATAACCACTGTTGTCTTAATCCTACAGGTGCTTTGCAGAAGTAAAAAGGATTTGTTCCTTCTGCAAATCCTTTTTTTTCTTTTTCCTTTTTTTTTCTTTTTTTTTTTTTGGTGACTCATCCTTATCCACCCGTGGACACACCACGGAGAGAGGCTGGGGGGGGCTATGAAAGGTCTGGGAGGCTGTGTGACCCCTCACTACATCCCTTAAACCTCTATGGGGTTCAGCTCCCCTGTCCTGGGGTTCCCTCTGTCCTGAATCCCCTGGCAGGGGAAGGTGCTCAGAGGTGAGCCCTCAAAATCCACCAGCAGGACGGGAAAGGTGGGCTCCGGGGCTGGATCCCAAACCTGCCCCTGGAGCCCACTCCAGTCACACTGTGCTGCCTTGTGACCCCTGGGAATGTGGGGCTGGGGGGGGTCACCCCAAATCCCCTCTCCTGTGCAGCCTAACAATGAGAATTGGGCTGGTAGACGGGGTGAGAAAAGGCTGTACCCCCTTCTCAAGGCACGGGGGTGCCCTGCCAGGATTTGCGACTCTTGGGGTGCCCTCTGAAGGTTTGATGATTTGAGGATTTGAAGCTTCCCCCAAGCATTTGGGGTGGCGCCCAAGGATTTCAGGTGTCCCTGGCGGGGGTTGGGTGCCTGTCCGAGGATTTAGGGGAGATCTTCAGATGCACTGAAGATCTGCGGTTTGGGGCACCACCCGCGGACTTGGGGTGCCCGTGCGAGGATCTGGGGAGGCATCCGAGGATTTGCGGTGCCACCGACATTTGGGGCGCCCTCTCTGGCACTGCCTCCATCCCAACCCCGTGCTCGGGGGGGGTGGGTGCCCACCCCGCC
>NW_021940460.1:4939336-4978212 GCF_001715985.3 Manacus vitellinus
GGGGTGCAGGCAGCTCTGGGGGGGTCCCCACCTGGTCCCCCCGGACCCTCCGGCAGCCGGTACCTCCCATCCCCGCGGGGCCCCGGGGACCCCCGTGGGGCCGCTGCGGCTCCCGAGCTTCCTCCAGCCCCGCTCTGCTGAGCCTGGGTAGCACCAGGGGGAGGCCCTTGGGAAGCGGAGGGACTTTCTCCCTGGCCCTTCTGCTTATTTCTAGTTTTGGTGTAGTCAGGCTGGAGCCCAACAGGGCTGTGGCTCAGGAGTGAGATGTGCCGGAGGATACTGCTTCCACTCCAGGGCCTGACAGCCCAATCCTTTGCCTTACAGGTCCCTCTGAGTGGGTCTGGTCCCTCATTCCAGCGTGGAAATCGATGAGTTGAAGTTATGCATTTGACCTGGAAGAGCCAGGCTGCTGACGCTTTGGGGACCCTGTGAACTGGAACAGGAGAGGAGGTAAAACAGCTCTGTCCACCCAGCATTCTGCCCAAAATCCCCGGGAGGCCCTGCTGATTTGTCTTTGAGTGGATGAGGAGCGGCTGAGGGAGCTGGGGGGGCTCAGCCTGGAGAAAAGGAGACTCTCGGGGGGGGACCTGCTTGCCCTCTACAACCCCCTTACAGGAGGGTGGAGCCAGGTGGAGTCGGTCTCTTCTCCCAGGTAACAGGCAAGGAAATGGCCTCAAGCTGGGCCAGGGCACAGATATTAGGGGGATATTGGATATTAAGGGAAATGTCTCCACTGATAGAGTTGTCAGACACTGGAACAGGCTGTTCAGGGCAGTGGCAGACTCAGCATCGCTGGAGGGATTTAACAGACATGTAGATGTGGCACTTGGGGACATGATTTAGTGGTGGCCTTTGCAGTGCTGGAGGAACAGTTGGACTTGATGATCTTGGATGTCTCTTCCAACCTAAACAATTCTATGATTACTCAGAACTCCCCTCCACAGGGATTTTTAGAAAGGCATCTGGGGATGCCTTTCTAAATAGGGATCATGCTCCTAAACTCCACAGGCTCTTCCAAAATTCTCAGCCCCCTTTCCCTGAGGCCTTTGGCCATTGTGTTTGTACAGGCAGGTGGGTGTGTGCTGCCAGGGGATCTGCTTAGATGGGATAGCAAGTGCTCTTGGACCTTCCCTCTGTGTCCTTCAGTGGTGTTTCCCAGTGTCTCACCATCATTGTGATGCTTCAGTGCAGCCCAGGGCCACCGCTGAATAACTGATTTCTAAAAAAGTTGGATAATTCTCGTGGAGATGCTCCAGCCTGTTGACATGTGCTTGGGAAGGGCATGGGATTGCCTGCCCTGTCTGGTGTCTCACCCAGCACAAGGTGACCATTGTTCTGTGCCATAGAGGGGGATGAGTCAGCCCTGGGGGCTGCAGGATGGAGCTCCCCTGTCCTGCTCTGGGTGCGGCTTTGGGGTTAAAATCACCACCTTCCTCAAGTGTGAGACCCTCAGTTGGCTCAGGGCTGCAGTGGCTGCTTGACTGCAGGGCTGCCTCTTTTGGCTGAGCCATCAGGTCTGTTCCCTCTTCTCCTGGACTGTGAGCACATCTCATACACCCTCGTGGCTGGGTGGTCTTGTCCAACCTCCTCTTGTCCTTCCTCCTTGGAGGGAAATCACCCATCTCTTCGAGATGAGGATGTTGCTGGCTAATGCCTATCCTCTTCCTCCTCCTCCTCCTCTTCTTCTTCCCAGGAACCAGATGATGGTTGCACATCTGCTGGCCCTGCTGACTCAGGCTGGCCGGGGTGCCCCGGGGCCGTGCTCCCAGCCCCAGGCCAGCGGAGCCGCTCCTGGCAGCGCTCCCTTCCCGGAGCACCCGCCCGTGGGTGCCCTCGCCTGACCTCGGCTGCTTTCCCTGCCCGGGGATGCCAGTGAGGTGGTGGGATAAGGGTTGGAGACTTGTGCCTGGCTCGGTGCTCCACTCCCCCGTGGAGGCTGGCAGAGGGAACCTGGGGACTGCGGGGAGCACGTGGTACGCTCCCAGGAATTGCAGATTTGAATCCCAGCTGGTTCCGCTGCAGCGGAGAGGAGGAGAGGTCATCCCTAAAGGGAAAACTGCAGCCCATATCCGACTTTTGTTAAAGAGAAAGTCAGAAGGGCTTGGAGAATCCCTTTGCTGTGAGAGCGCCCGCACTGCTGGTGCAGGGTCTGGGTCTGGGATGAGACTCAACTCGCACAGGTTGTGCCATGCTTTGGAGCTGGGGGGACAGGAGTGGGACCCAGTGTGCATCCACTTCCAGGGGCCCATCAGGATGATGGGAGCTGGTTTATGCCCTGCTCCACTGGGTCCTGGCAGCATTTGGCAGCCAAGACCCTGGGGCAGGAGATGGGCTGCGATGGCATCGCAGAACCCTGGGAAAAGGGATGGTGGAGAAGTTGGACACGGCCTGTGAGTCCCTCTGACGTGGTTGTGGCCATGATGGGTACGAAGGTCTGCCTGCCCAGGAGCATCCCTGCACAGCAAAAGGAAAAGAGATATTTGAGGTTGGATCTCCAGCCAGGATTGGCAGCCGTAACAGGGTGTTTTGGCATCATCTGGTTGAGGGGGGGGTTTCAAAGCCCACTGGAATTTTTATTTTGCTTAATACACCACTTAAGCAATTAGCAGTGATTGTAGCAGTCCTGGGTGAGGCGCTGGGAAGAATTGAATTTCCTAAGCTCAGATACCATTAGGCAGCAGTTTAAGGCTGTTTGCAGGCGGGTATGAGACAGTGATGCGTGTGGGGAATTAGATCTGCAACACACAAAAACATAATAAGGAAATTTGCTACAGAACTGGGTAACTTTATCTGATGTTTATTATGTGCCTTAATTGAAAAACAATCTTAGGGGGTTCTCTGCCATAACAGTGGGGGATCCCCAGTGATGGCTGTGCTGTATCCATCAGGATGTGCTTTCCTGGTTTTCCTGCACCACTGACTCACACAGCTCTCCCCTCAAAAACACCCAAGGAGCCCCTCCATGGCATAACGGTCCACAGGGCAAGAGGAATCTCTTTAAAGAGTTTGCATCTGTTTTGTGAAGTGCAGTTGGGTTGATGTTGTGGGGCTTTTTCTTTAAATTCCCTGAGTTTCAGGTGCATCCAGCGGTGGGGAGCAAGCAGATAAATCTCCTGTTGTTTGGCATTTCTGAGTCCAGGAAGGGTCTGCCCCCGGGTACCAGGTCAGTGGTTAATATATAACAGGTGCACAGGACACTGTGCACCCACAGCCTGGAGGTGGGTGGATGTGCAAATAATTTTCCAAGGATGGGAAGGCGAGAGGAGGAGGAGGAGGAGGGTTTTGTTGTGGGCTGAGAGGCGGAAGGAAATCGAGGCTTAGTGAGGGAAATGTGAGATTGCTTGGTTGGGGACAGGGCTTCAGCCACTCCTTGGGGGAGGCTCTGCTATTGTGGTAGTTAAAAATAGACTTTGGACTGGTTAGTTTTCTGTGGGAAGTCTCTCCTGCCAGAGATAGGCATGGGAGGTGGCATCCAAGTGAGAGGGAATGGACAACAGCCTCTGACTCCTTTACCTAAAGCTCTGTTTTTATTTTCTTTTAATATCTTTTCTTTTGGGCCATTGAGGGGAGGTCTTTGCTTTATTCCCAGACACAGCTGCCTCCAAGGCCCAAGCTTCATCCATGATGCCCAGCTGTACCAAAGTTTTGCTCAGCATCATGTCCATGCACCCTGGGGACCCCCTCCCTGTGGCTGACGTGTCCCTCGGGTCCCACACCAGTGTACCCAGTGGGCTGAGTGGCTTGGGTGGTGCTCCAGCCCTGTGCATGGGCTGGCAAACGTGGTTCCCTGCAAGCTGGATGGAATTACTCAGGGAAGAGATTATCTAAGATCCAGTGGATCTTATCTATTGACTCGTCTTTATTTTCCAGCAGCTGTCAGCATGGGAGGTATAACGTACACTGGGGGGGGGATTTTGGAGGGGAGCGATAGGAACAACCCTGTGATATGGTCAGAATAGTGAGAAATGGAGAAAATCTCAGGTTTTACTGGAGCAACTGTCATGGGCCCATTTGCTTATTGGCAGGAGTGCTGGGGGTGACATTGGGATGCAGAACTGGGAGATATCACACAGCGCTGTGGGGAGACCACCATGTGTGCAAGAGCAGGAAGAAGGGTCATTTCTTGCCTGTTTTCTCTTTGGAAGATGTGTCCCTTCAGCACCTGCACCCC
This sequence comes from Manacus vitellinus, assembly GCF_001715985.3. Classification (NCBI taxonomy): domain Eukaryota; kingdom Metazoa; phylum Chordata; class Aves; order Passeriformes; family Pipridae; genus Manacus; species Manacus vitellinus. Next base: position 4,943,508 of record NW_021940460.1, read on the forward strand.
AAAACCCTACCCTGGCCATCCAGCGCTCCTGGGTGCTTTGGTGCATCTGTTTTGAGGGCTGGTCTGGCTGATGCTGCAACCAGAGAGATCCCTCACTGGGAAGTAGAAAAAGGCCTGAAACCTTTTCACTCTGGAAAAATATTTTCTAGGCTGCAAGTGTCAGGTGGACCCTGAAGTGCATCTGGAGTGGAGGGAGTCAAAGCATGCACTTACCAAGGGATTGGTTCAAGGAAGGTGGTTTGACCGTAAAATTTGAGGCTGAAATGCTGTTTGATTAATATTTCAGTGGGATGGACAGTAAATGAGAGGAACAAAGATTGTTTCCATTTCTCTCCGATTCAGGCAGCCAGTCTGATTTAAGATCAAAATAGTATAAATAGTGCTTGGAGCAATGAGGAGTATGGAGAGAAATCAGCTTCTCCCACACTGGGGCTGTGGTGGGGATGGTCAGGGGTCTGGGGGATGTGAAATGAGGGCAGGTAACTTCTGCTTCTGCTGCCTTATGGCTTTCTCTTCCTCAGCTCAGCCTCTGCATGCCCTTAAAGCTCTGATGGGTCTTGAGGGGCTGGGGATGGCTCTCGAGGTGGCAAAGAAACACCCTGTGAGGAGGTTGCTTGGTCTTTGCATGGTTCAGGTCTGCTGTGGAATGGGGGAACATCGTCTCTGTGGCTAATGCATCCCTCATCCCGTTGTACTTGCACAGTAAGAGCAGGGATGATGCCCCTGCTTCCTTCCTGCCACCGGCTCTGTGTGATGCTCACTCTGCCCCACTGTCCTAAGGGCAGTCAGTCCCCATCCTGGTTTTAGCTGTTTTCCTGCGTGCCTGGGGCAGGCAGTGCCTTGGAGCCGTGCAGGCAGGCTCCAGGCTCCCTCCTGAGCTGCCAGAGGGGCTGCCTCTGCCCGTGTGTTGGGAGCTGCCTGCCTGCCAGGATCACTTCGCACCGGGGGGGGGCCGGGACGTATCGCCTTGCTCTGCGACCTGCTCGTGACTCGGGGATCTCCTCTGGCATGGCACGCTTAGGTCAGGCGCTTTTCTTGGGGGAGCAGGTGCCTGGGTTTCCTCACGTCATTCCCGGGGGATCAGGATCACCAGCTGGGGCTTTGAGTGGCATCGATCTTGCTGGAAACCGATCTTGCTGGAAGCCAAGCAGCTTTCTGGACCAAGGCAGCCAGGACTGGGCTGGGGACCACCTTCCCCAGGAGCCAGCGATTTGCTGCACACCCTCCCATGCAGGCTTTTCCTTCCTCTCCCGTCCTTCCCTGGCTTTGCCCCGGGAGCTCTCCCACACAGGTGGAGGTGGAGGGATGCAGGCAGGGATGGAGGGATTCAGACTTGCCACCCACAACCTCCACCAGACAGTGTTTTTGCCCACCGAGGATCACTTTGTCCCAGCCTGGCTGCGCTGGCCGGAAGGGAAACATCTCTTTATTAGGGATGTTTCCTTAAATAAAGCCATCAGAGCCAGTGCTGGGCTGGCTGTGCTGCCCATCCCATGACCGGTGTTGCGCATTCGGGTTATTAACACCTCGTTAGATGTTGGTTCCTCCCCACGCCTCTGGTTCAGCAAATCCCAGTGGCTTTGTTGTTGCTCCCTGACTCCTGCTTCACCGGGGAGTTGTTTTTTTTCCTCCTGCGCTTCTGCTGACAGTTTAAATTTCATTTCTTCTTGAGGTCAGTAGCTTTACTTCGACTTTCAGATCATTCTGTGTGCACCCCCCAGAGCAGGGGATGCCTCAGCATACCTTGTTGGGAGAGACTGTCCTAACATCACTGCCAGGGGCTGGCTCTCACCTGCCATCCCAACCTGGATCTCCATTTGGCCAATTCCAGAAATTCCTTCTTTTTTCCTTCTTTTTTTAAACCTTTACTCACTTTCCCAAGTGACAGTGACAGCGACAGCATGCACAGCACTGCCCTGGGAGGAGTTTGGGGACTCATGCAGGTGGGTTAGGAGCCCATCACCAGCCTGATGCCGTGGTTGCCACTCTGTGGCTTCCCTTTCACAACAAACCACCTCCTTTTATATATCCATGTGTTTTGTGTCACCCAGGCCAGGGACTTGAAGCTGTGGCCCCTGGGCCAGTTCTGGAGTGGGCTGATGGCACCTCCCAAGGGATCTGGCTCCTTAGCAAAGTGCCCAGAGCACCCTGCGGCCTTTGGTAAGCCAGGCTGGCAGTGGATGGCCCTTCCCCTCCAAAAAGCAATTGCAGTTTTCCTGCTTATTTTCATCTTGAGCTTATTTTCGTCTCCGCTTCCACCGCTCTGCCCGGGGATGCTGTCTGTGGCATGATAAGTTATTTCAAGAAGTGGGGCAGAGCTGTTGGTATGGAGGGGAGTGAAGGCACCCAGATTAAAGGTAAATCTACACAGATAATTGGGAGCCTGCTTCCCGCAGAAACCAGGTAAACAATGAACCAGGGGCAGGGATGGCTCTGTGGCCCCGGGGGGATGGCTCTGTGGCCCCGGGGGGCTGCCTTCAGCCACCCCACCCACTCCCAGGCCCTGCTGTTGGGCCCTGGCAGGGGGGGCTCATGGACCAGCTCCGGGCAGGGGGGGCTGGATACATGGCACAGGGTTAGTAATCCCCGCCTCCTCAGACCTGCCAGATGTCTCTCCTCTAGCCTTCATTTTTATAAATTGGCCTTTTAAAGTCTGTCATCCCCATGCAGATGAAAGGAAGATGCTGTGATGCCTCTGCGTGCGCGTCTCCGAGCCTGAGCCGGGCTGCAGTGCCTGGATCTCGAGGCTTTTTGTTTGGGGCTTGATCTTTTTTGAAGTGCCTTTCTTTTTTTTTTCTTCTTTTTTTTTTTTTTTTCCCTTAACATCTCAGAGTCTGTTGTATCAATGTATCTTGATTTCGGGCAGGCAGGCCTCCTTCTGAGCACCTCCTGGAGAGAGGGATAGGGAGAAGTGTTCTTGCCCCATCTGGGGGGGGTAAACCAGCAAAGCCCTTGGGCTCGATACCCAGGGCAGATGCAATTAAACCCATCACTGTGGGGCTTTCTCTCCTCCTCCTAATCCCCTTTCTCCTCTTTTCCCTCTGCATCCTTTCCCCCTTCCTTGATCTTGCTGTGACTGCTTGGATTGGCAGCAGGAGACTCCTTTTCATCTCCCTTTTCTCCCTGAGCCCAAATACTCCTGGCCTGGGGCTTGGTGCCAGGGCAGCTCTCGGGCCGTGGCAGAGCTGGGGCTGTGAATTTTCAATTCAAAGGGCAGTAACTGCTGCCACAACCCGAGTCTTTAAATCCTCTGCTTGGTGATGGATGGATAATTAGGAATTTCATTTGCTGGGCGGGTAACAAACAGCTTTGCATTTTCTGTTACTTTCCTGTAGTCTCTTGGGGAAATTCAGACGCTGCTCCTAAACTGCAGGGATGGGTTTTTTCCCAGCTGGCACAGCTCCCTGCTCAGGTCTCCAGGAAAGCCCTGTGATGCTGGGGAGAGCCTTGCCAGGGGTTTCTGCAGGGGCTGGGGCTCTGCTGGAGACTGGTGATGGTGTTGTGGGATGTGAGGGGCTAGTGCAGGTCCTCACAGCCTCCCTGGCACAGCCAGGGCACCAAGCAGCATCCCTGTCTTAAAGGTGGGAAGATGCTACATGCATCGTGTTTCTGTTGAGATTTTTGTTGCCTGTGTGGGTTTCTCCTTGTTTGAGGGGGGTGGAGAGCCACTTCCTGGGATGGAGGTGCTCCTTGGAGAGCTCAGATGTTTTGTGCTGGTAGGTCAGGTGCTGCCTCATCTCCGTAAGGATGTACTGGGGAAATGGCAACCGGTTCCTGGCCACAGCTTCTGCTCTGTATCGCAGCCTTTGGGGCTTGGTCCTGCCTGTGTCTGGTGACTGACGTGGTTGGGGTCTGGAGGACAAGGGGCGGGTTATCCCAGTCCCCAGTGCCTGCCCTGATCCCGTGGCTTGTGCAGTTCATCCGAGCAGTAATTAATTATTGGCCGTGTAAGCTGCTGGCGGGATCCTGCGCGTGATTTATTAGCAGGAGTAATCCCTCGCCAGCAAAAGAGCTGCTCTGTGAATGGAGAACAGCAAAATCCAGGGAAAGAGCTGCTCTGTGAATGGAGAACAGCAAAACCCGGGGGGACTGTCGTGTCCTTCCAGAACTGGATCCCCCAGGCACAGTTCCTGCCTGGAGCACGGCAGCTGCAGGCACCCCTGGGCTCTGTATCTGAGCCGGCTGAGGTGGGTTTGCCAAACTGCTGCCCTCGGGGGGGAAGGAGGGGTGTCTGAACATGTGGACCTTGTGTCTGGGGACATGGGCTGAGCAGTGCTCCACTTGCTCACTGGCCCAGGCTCGCTGTCACCAGTAGACCACAAGCAGTCTCACCACTGGGAGATGATTTTTAAGATGCGTTTGCTGCCAGGGTCTCCCTGAGGAAGCTGTTCACACTACCCAAAGCCTGGTAGATGTTTGGGAAGTGCAGCATATGCACCAAGCCAGCCTGCACACATGCCCTGGCAGGCCCATGGCTGCTGGGAGAGGGACTAGTGTGGAGACTGGGCAAAGTGATGCTTCTCCCATGGGCACGTGGGTCTGGTCTGCAGCTCCCATTAAGCTTTGGTGTGCTCCTGGGTCTGGCTTTTGTTTTCTTTTCCCCCTGTACCCAATCTACTCCTTGGCCTCTGTCAAGGACCTGTCCCAGGTTATCCATTACCCCACAATGCTCCAGTGAGGAGGGTGAAATACCAAAATTCATGTGGCAAAGGATCAGGGCAGAAATAGAGAATGGAGAAAGAGAAGGACCAGCTGCTGGGTGCAGAGGGGAGGGCACTGCCAGGACTCCTGATACTCCCTCACCCTATGGAGAGCTGTGCCATGCCCAGGCAGACGCGCAGCGAGAGAAATCCTGAAGGCGAATCCCCCCGGGCTCCTCCGGTCGGGGACTCCTTAGCGGTTTTATGATAAATCAATAACGCTTTTGCATGGTCATAATCGTAAAATAAGTACAATTTATGGCTGCTGCCGGGGCCAAGATTTTTTTCTAGTGTATGAAGTGGAGAGAGAGCGACACACAGACAATTGCCCACAGCGTTTCCCTTTGCACAGGAGCTGCAGAGTGGCTCCTGGAGAGACCCCCGTGTCAGGGGGGGGGCAAGGTGGGTTGCCCATGTCCGTGCCCAGGCTCACGCTGTGCCCTTGCCCCCACAGCCTGCCGGCAGGGGGAATGGGGCAGCCATGAACGGCGATGCCCTGTGCCAGGAGCCCTCCTCCCCGCTCCCCGACTGGAGGGAGTTCTGCAAGCTGCACGCCCAGGCGGCCGCCGTCGACTTCGCCCAGAAGTTCTGCCAGTTCCTGAAGGAGAACCCTCACTACGACACCCCCGGGGCAGAGACCTCCTTCTCCCACCATTTCACTGCCAACTTCCTGGACATCTTCAGCCTGGAGGTCAGCCGGGTGTTCGTGTCCGACTCGCCCACCAAGTACAACATCGTGCCCTTCGTGGGGCTGCAGAACTGCCACGTCCCCTACGGGCGGGAGGTCACCCCGAGGAAGGAGGAGACGTCCACTGAGTCCCTGGACAGCATGGACACCCCGCTGGGTGCCAGCCGGTACCTGACCCCGGCGCAGCAGGTGCAGGCACGCAAGGTGTCCTCCTACGGCCAGTCCCGCAGCTCGGAGGACGTCTCCATCCACGCCGCCGCCAAGCCCAAGTTCAAGAAAGGCTTCTCCTTGAGGAACATGAGCTTGTGCGTGGTGGATGGCATGAAGGAGATGTGGCATCGCAAGTCCTCTCCGGAGCCGGGCGCCGAGGCTGCCCCGGGCGGCCGGAGGGCCGAGAGGGAGCTGTGGCCGGCCGGGGGCAAGGAGCCTGGGGACCCTCGAGAGAAATGGACCCACAAGCTGCGCCTGTCCAAGGTGCCCTCCTCCAAGGTGGAGCTGGTGGACATCCAGAGGGAGGGGACGCTGCGCTACATGGTGGCCGATGACACGAACTGTGTGGGGAGCTCACAGTGGCAGAAGTGCCGCCTCCTGCTCCGGAAAGCGGTGAAGGTGGAAGGAGAGAGGTTCCTCCTTGAGTTTTATGTCCCTCCAAAGGTAAGCCCTGGCTTTTCTCCACTGTTGTTTTTATGAGCAATTCAAGCAGCAGTTGGACTTTGCTTGAGGCTTTTCTTGTTTCCACTGCTGAGCTGGGATGAAATCCAGCTCTGGTCCAGAGGGAGGTCTGGTGCTGTGTGGCTGAGGTGCGAATGGATGGGAAAATGTGATTGAAACCTATCCAACCTGCAGGCCAGAGTGAACCTTGGCTCTGTGGGTGTTGGTCTGTGCCTCTCACTGAAACATCCGTCCTTCTGATAAAATACAAAACGTGCATTTAAAGTGCATCTCTCTGGAGAGAGGCTCAGCACTGGTATGGATGGTGTGCATCACTGGGAGCTGGACTGGGAGCTTCCACAGCCCAGGGACTGCACAAGGCCTGGCTGGAAGGAGACAACCCCATGTCCATGGCACGATGCCTTCAAGGGAGCCTTCAAGAGAGCTGGAGAGGGACTTTTGGAAAGGGCGTGGAGTGACAGGACAAGAGGGAATGGCTTCAAACTGAAAGAGAGTGGGTTTAGATTGTACATTATGAAGAAACTCTTGGCTGTGAGGGTGGTGAGGCCCTGGCACAGGTTGCCCAGAGAAGCTGTGGCTGCCCCATCCCTGGAAGTGTTCAAGGCCAGGTTGGACGGGGCTTGGAGCAACTTGTCTAGTAGAAAGTGTCCCTGCCCGTGGCAGGGGGTTGGAATGAGATGATATTTAAGGTCCCTTCCAAACCCAACCATTCCTTGATTTTATGCACAGAGGATCTGGTGGGTGTGGGCTGCATGGAGCAGCGCTGGCTTATCAGCTGCACCTAAGGGGTAATAAACTTGGGTTAAAATGGAACAACTGCTGCTCTTAAAACATTTTAGAGAGAGCTCATAGAGGGATTTTTTTTAGTGTATCTTGATTTGTCTCTAAAAATCAATTTTGAAATTATTTTACAGCAACTTTTATGAACATTGTCTGCTCCTCTGTTATAATCACACCCTGCTCTAGTTTACAGCTTTCTCCCCTCATCCCATCTTGCTTTCCATCTGGCAAACGATTCAGCTGTAAAAGTGGCACCAGTCTGGCACAGCTGGAAGAAAACAGCTTTTTTCTGTGGCAGCCGCAACTTTGTTTTTGCACAGACCCTACAAAAACTATGGCCATGTCCTTAAATCTTTAAAAGGAAGAGCCTTCCCGGAGAAGAGGGGGTTGGAATGAGATGATCTTTAAGGTCCCTCCCAACACAAACCATTCTGTGATTCTAAGCCCTTTCTCTGGCTCAGCGGTGAATTATCACCTTGTTTCCTTTCCTTTCGAAGCAGCTGCCGCCTCCTTTCTGACCTTCTCCTGTGCAAACAGCAGGATGGAAAAATTCCCTGGGGATGGGCAGAGCCTTGCACGGTTGAGACGTGTCTGGAGGCAGCGCTGGGGCTCCAGGGCTGGCAGAAACGGAAACATCCTGGAAGGGAAAAAGCAGTTTCTGTTCTGTCTTGGATGTATTTATTTTCATTTCCCAATAAAATTGGGAACTGAGCCCGTTATTGGTAACCTGCAGCCAGGAGCTGCTCCCTGGCCTCATCCTACTCCCTGCACCCAAGGCACCAGGCACAGGTTTCAGTGACTAAATTGCATCTCCACTTCCCACATTCATAATGCTCCGAATCCCAGAGCCCTGGAGAGCAGCTCTGCAGGCTCCTTTGGGGAGATTTGTTATAATTAAAACAAATATCTGGGGAATTTGTTGCTCAGCAAACACTTGGAGTGGGAGGCACCAGGTCCTGCCCCCCCATCAAGGCTCCGGCGGGTGCCAGGGGCCCTGGGGGAAATTCATTTTTCTTTATTTTAATGTAATTAAAATTCCCTGCATGGCTGAGGCTGCTGTGTTGGAGCTTCTCGGTTGAAATGCTGCTCCTGTGCTGGATAAAGGGAGCTGCTTTTCCGCATGGGAAGCGTCCCCCATCAGATAGCACAGTTCTCTCCCGGCGGATCTCCATCGGGAGAGGGTTTAAAATGGAGAGGAGAGGAGTAAGTGGTGTTGGCAGAGCTGGCACTTCAGCCTGTGCTGGAACAAGGAGGAGGTTTGGCACTTAAATGCACCTCCCTGCCTTCCACTGGGCCTCCTCTTGGTTTAATTCAAAGAGCTCAGAGTTATCAGAACGGGAGGGAAATCAATGCTGTTTATTCCCCTCTGTAATAACCACACAGGCTGAGCTGATCTCGCCTCTGAGAGCTCCACTGCGTCGTCCCCAGGGACAGTTTGATTCAATTGAGTGACTTTTTTTATTCATTGATTTCTTTTAATTTATTTTCTTTGGGGTTTTTTTTTTTCCCCTCTTTTCCCAGGCTTCCAAACCCAAGGTGAGCATCCCGCTTTCGGCCATCATCGAGGTCCGCACCACAATGCCACTGGAGATGCCTGACAAAGACAACACCTTTGTCCTAAAGGTGAGAGCAGGGTGTGTATCCCTACAGGAACCCCATCTGCACCTGCATCCAGCCCCTGCTGCAGGGATGCTCATTTCCTGAGGGGATCGTTGCCTTGGCTTTCGGAGCTGAGATGCCAACAGCACTAATGCCCCCCATGGGATCCCTGCCTCCTCCACCTGACACCTGGGTATTTTGGGATCGAGCTGTTTGCCTGGCTTTCACTGTGGAGCTTGGCTTCTCTGTGTCACCAGGAGACAGGTTAAATTAGTGTCCAGGGACAACCTGCAAGGGAAGATACTCCTTGGTGCAGCTGCTTGTGGTTTTGTGGCTGCCATGGCCCTGGATTGGTGGCACATGGTGGCTGTTTCACTGACACGGGGCAGTGGCACTCAGGGCTCTGGTCTAGTTGACAAGGTGGTGTTCGGTCAAAGGTTGGATTCCATGATCTTGGAGGTCTTTTCCAACCTTAATGATTCTGTGGGAACAGCTGTGCAGGGCCACTGAGACCCTGGGGATCAACCACCCCACATGAGTCTGTGGGCATGAGCAGAGTGTGAAAGTCTCTCCAAAAAAGACTTTTCCGTATCATGCATTTAATTAGCTTAATGCTGCCTCCTGCTCTGCTGGAAGGCAACAGCCTGTCATGGCAGATCAGGGCTGAATTTTGCAGGGTCCTGGCCACCATGATGATGGATGTGTTGTTGGACGTGGTGTTTCTCTCCAGCTAATGGGGTTGTACTTTCCCACTTGTGTGGACTTGCACTCTCCATCAGAGCTGTGGGATGTGCCCAGCTGGGAGGCAGCACATGTACATGGAGGACACCAGCATTTCGAGCATTTCTGTGTCCTCCCTCTGCTCAAAAAACACTTCTCTCCCTAAGAGCTTCTCCCCTAAGAGTGTGTGGCAAAGCAGAGCAGAGGGGCCGGGCTTCCTGGCTGAATGAACCTGCTCGAAAGCTTAGAAAACTGTGAAAGCAGAGGAGGGGAAAAATAAAACCTGGCTTTGTGAAAACCCTTGCACCTGGTAGCCTGCTGGCCCTGGCACACATTCCCATTGGAAATCATTTTCCACCAAACCCAGCTCCTTGTCAAGGTCCCACACCTTCTCCTGGCACCTCCTTCGGGGCATCCTCCCTGCCCCAAGGGCTTCTCGCTCTTCAGCCTCAGCCTCTGCTGTGCTCCGTGTCCACCATGGCCATGGAGGGTCATTCAACTGTCTTCTGTGTCTCAAAGACCAACCTCAAGAGTCTTCTGCCATCCAGACTGACCAGCCCAAGGTCCTCCTTGCTTTCCCTGCAGGCTCTGAAGAGAGAATTCCCCAAAGTGTACATGGGGCCATGTCCCAGAGCAGATAGGAAGGATTGCTTCTCCTTTGATTGCTTCTCCTTTCTTCTTCCTCTTTATCCAGCCCAAGCTGATCTAGTTGTTTTCTTCATACCCCAGTGATGATGATGTTGACTCACACGCAGCTTGTGGGCTGGTGTAACCTCTCAATGGTTTCTGCAGAACTGCTCCAGAGTTGTGGTTCCCCAGCCCAGACACCCCCAGCAATCGGTGTGAGCCCAGAGCTTGCCCTTGTCCTTGAGCTGGAGGCATTTTCTTCCACTAAGCATTTCTCAGCTTTGACAAGAGCATTTCAGTTCTTGCCTCATCCTTCAACACACTTGCAGAGTGGTGTCACCCATGAATTGATCAGGCATCCTCGCTTGCCTTTGTCCTAATCGTTACTGAGGAGCAGCACGCACGGAGAGCCTTTGATGAGCATATCCCTCAGCTTTGACCATCGGCCATCAATAGCCTCTTAGCCATTGATCACTGCTCTTGGAATACTGCTCATCAGCTACCTTCAGTCATGTTTTCTAGATCTCCTTACAAATCCCACCTCAACTGTGTTGCATCAGTGTCTGAAGCGTGGCGAGTCCGAGGATGTGCCACTGCTTCTCCCATCCCAGGGGCTGTCACAAGCATGAGCAGATGAGTTTGACTGGGTTTGGTCATGACAAATCCCTGCTGGGGGGGGGATTCAGCTCTGGGGGTGCTTTCTGGGTGTCCATAACGGTCAGTTTCTTTGGCTGCTGGAGGAGAACTCTGGGCTTGTCCTCTTCCCATCTTCTGGAGCCAGAAATGCTTTATCCATCCTCACCACTAGCAGATCGGTGACTACTTCAGCCATTTCTTTAATTTACCTGGGGAATGCTCCAAACCCCACCAGTCAAAAAATGCTTGATTTATCAGGTACCTCCTACTCCTGCCCTGTCCTGGCCAGGGTGCTTTCCCTGCCACAGGGGGAATTGACTGGAATCGACCCTTTGAGTGAGCAGAGGCAGCAAGCACAGCATTGAGCCCCTCTTCCACTGCTTCCAGCCAGCCTTTGCCCTCCCCTCCCAGCTGTGGACACAGAATGCTGTTCCCCTATTCTCACATCCATTATCATTTGTGGGTCATTTTCTGTCCGGGCCCTTCTTGCTGGGTCATCTTCTGGCTGTTCTCCCATTCTCCCTTTGCTGGTTGGACTTGCAAAGGGGGTGAAACACCCACAGGTGCTGGGGTGAAGGTTAGATGGGTAAGAGAGGGAGCTGAGTGCTGTGGTTTCCCTGCTGCCTTCCTGTGTGATGTGGACCCCAGTCTCAACCTTCACACACAACATGCAGGTTATGACGGGTGGAAAAGCCCCTGCCTTGTTTAGGGAGGCCACACTAGAATAGTTTCTGCCAAATTGCCTAAAAATGAGCAGGCAGCATGTCCCCAGCTCCCATCAGACACCAGGCACACGCAATTTTTTCCATTGCACAAGCAGGTGCTTGCAAAATACCCAAACCCTGCACGTGCTTCACTTGCTGTCATGCTCTGCATGAGTGAGCAGTCCTGTCTCTCACATCAGCTTTGTGTGTTGTCCTCAGAAAGCCAGAGAAGCTCCTTTTCTCTGGTTAAACAAATTAAGGGGGGGTCTTTGCTGCTCCTCTACACCTCTGCCAGGGGCAGGATCACTCAGGCACAGCCCAAGCTGCAGCAGGGACGAGGTCACTGCTCAGCCTCAGCCAGGGCTCTGCTCCCTGCCCTCCCTGCTTATTTTCAGGACAGTGATTCAGTTGTTTGTGATTAATTTAATTTGCTTGGAGGTTGTCTCAGCTGGCAATGTGATACCCTCCTGGAGTCCGGATTGCTTTGCCAGCTCAGGAACGCGATGTGTAAAGCTCCGTGAAGGATGCAGGGAAACCTGCCAGAGGCACACAGCATCCCGTGGCATCTGCAGCCACTGATGTGGGGCTTCTGGGTTCTCCCTGTCCCCAGAAAGGCACAGCTGCTTTGGGTTTGCCATTTTGGATGCTCTTTTGCATCCTGATTTTTACTTAATGTTTTTTTCCCCGTGAAAGTGAGCTTCTTTCCCACCCCGCTGCAATCAGAAATCAAAGCCTCATGGACCAGCAGGCAGGAAAGATAACAGAGGAGAGGTTTAAACTCCTGGCTTTGGGGTGTGGCAGGGTTTGGGGGCAGAGAACAGCGTAGCTTCTGCTCTACCTGTGCAGAGCTAGTTTTTGGGGGGGACTGAGGTGATGCTGTCTATGTTGGTGCATAATGCCAGGTACCCCCAATGCTGCCAGCCAGGTGTGGTTTTGCCACAGAGGCTGTAACAGCCTTGTAAAAAACCTTGTGATACATGTGCTAATAACAGTGGGGTGGGAGTTTTCCTCTGAGCCCCATCTTTGGTCAGGGGGCACACCCTTGGGCACAGCAGGACATCTCTGTGGGTCACCCCTCAGCACCCCTGTGCTGGGATGAGGCAGGACACTGATCCTCTCCTGCTCAGCAAAGTGCTGTCTAATAGCAGCAGGTTTTGTAGGGGTCCAGCTGGGTTATGGGGGGTGGGTGGCAGGACCCCAGCACTGCTGACACCATCCCACATTGCCTGCAGGTGGAGAACGGGGCCGAGTACATCCTGGAGACCATCGACTCCCTGCAGAAGCACTCCTGGGTGGCAGATATCCAGGACTGCATTGACCCTGGGTAAGGATTGCTGGGGGAAGGGGCCATGTGGGGCTGAGCTGGGCACTGCTGTGCTGCCCTCACCCCTGAGCACGGGTTGTTATCCCAGTGCAGTTTTTGCTACTCAGGTTGTTACAGAAGTCCCCAACTCAGAGCAGTCTGAAAGCCAAGTTAGCAGCCTGTGTTTGCAGAGCAGTGGCTGCCTGTTCACCCTTCCCTTCTCCATGTCACCTCAACCTGGCACAGGTAGGTGACCTGGGAACTCAGCCTCAACATGGGAACCTTCTCACACCCACCTTCTGAAGCTTTTATACTGTATTTGAGCTACTCTCCATGTTTTTTTCCAGTCTAGCATCCATGGTATATTTAAGATTCTGCTGGTTAAATCGATCTATTTACCTTTCTATCACAATGGCATCAATACTGTCATTGGAGTCACAACTCAGCCAGAACCTCCCATCTGCTGTTTCATCAGCCCATGCAGCAGGTTACATATTAGGGAGGTTTTGTGCCCAATGCTGCTGCCCTTCAGCTGGCTCAGACAAGCCCAGCCTCTGGGGAAACCCTGGCACTGACCTTCTTGGCACAGTTTTGGAAAAACGAGGTGCCCATGCTTGCAGAGTTGAAAACCTCAAGCAAACCTGGAACAGGGCCTTGGAGAGTCTCCCGCTGCCTCCAGGCTGCCTTTGCCCCCTTCTGCTGGAGAGAGGTGGTTTACAGGGCTGGTTACTGTGGAGGCTGCATCTAGTGGGGAGGATGAACTGATGCGCTCCAGATTTCTACTCCTCCAGCTCCTTTTCCTGTTTTTCGAAATATATAATTCATTGGCACAGGTTGCCCAGAGAAGCTGCAGATGCCCCATCCCTTAAAGTGTCCAAGGCCAGGTTGGATGGGGCTTGGAGCAACCTGGGATAGTGGAAGGTGTCCCTGCCCATGGCGGGGTGTGGAACGAGATGAGCTTTAATTAAGTCTGATAATTCAAAAAGCAGTGCTGAGGCTGGGCTGCTGAGGGAGGCAAGGCTGGGAAAAGACCCTTTTTTTCCCCACTGCATGTTTCAGTGCCAGTTTTCCAGCCAGAGCCGAGCACCACGGCCGTGCTCCCCTCAAGCCACCGCGGGAGCCGCCGGCATCCCCACGCCAGCCCCTCTGGCAGCCTCCCAGCCTTCTCTGTTTGCTTAGCACCCAGCGCCGTCCCGCTCTGGCCTCCGGACGTGACTGTAAAGCAAATAATAATGAACTCCAGAGCAAATAATAATGAGCTGTTTAATACACCGACACACGCGCTCGCTGCCAAGAACGAATTTCCAGTCAGCTCCCGACACTTTTGCCAAGGGCTGCGTGCTGGAGCCGCCGCGTGAGCGCCCGGCGACGGCTTTTCTGCAACGCGCTGTTGGTTTTGGTTTCCTTCCTCCCTTCTTGTTTTTAGCCGGCTGCAGCTGAATGACTCCCAGTGGCTGATTCACGACTGGCCACTAAATAATTCAGCAGCTCACGAGGGAGCCGTTACCACCCGACGCAGACGCTTCCTCGCCGCCTGTGCCCACGTGGCCGCTGTTAAGCAAGAGCAGCCCAGTGCTGCCGGCAGCTCTTGCAGTGCCAGGCTCTTTCTGACAGCCAGGATAAAAATAGGCTGTGGAGCGAGTCGGATGCTTGTGCAAGAAGGATGCTGAAGTGCACAGGGAGGGTTGGCAGCAGGGATGCTCTGCGGGGGCTGCCCCCCTGCCTTGGTCTGTTCCCACTCGCTGGCTTGCTCCAGGCTTCCTGGCTTGGGTTTTTTTATGTCTTTTAGGGTTGTAATTCCTACGGGTTTGTGATTCCCTTGGCAGAGGGTCAAAGTGAAAGGATGGAAGTTGGTGGTGGGATTTGTATGTGGGTGCACCGATGTCTTGGGAAGCAAAGGGCTGAGGGTCAAGGTGACAAATTTCCATCCAAACCAACAAGGTTGCAGCAAAATCCTGCAGCTGGGACTGACCAGCATGACTCTATACAATGGGCTTTCAGGGGTTTAATCCCTCTCACGCTGGTTTCTCGCCCCCAAAAAGCCTTGTTGTTTGGTGGCTGCTCTGCCTCTCTGTGGCGTTGGTGCTTCTATTCGTGGCAGCTCCTCAGGAGGAAGCAAGGAGCATTGGGATGTGCTCCTGGATCACAGCTGGAATTTTGTTTGGCTGAGTCCCCATTCTATGCCAGTGGGTGGAGGAGTGGAGGTGCCACACGTGCATGCTGTAGCGTGGCACTCAGCATGTGACCATGTGCTCTGTGCTCTCCCTTAGGGACAGCGGGGACGATATTGAGCTGGTGTCCTGTGCACAGGGAGCCTGTCTGCCAGGCAGGACAACCTCCTCCAGCTGCGAGTTCCTGGCTGACGGTAAGGACCTACATCTGGGAAAGTCTGGGAGTCCCTCAAAGCCATAACGTAGCTCTCAGGTGTCTTTGAGAGCCAGGGGTATCCAACGTGGTTGCCTTCAGAGCAGGACAGCCCCCAGCTTTGTCCAGTGGTGGTGGGTGATGCTGAGCCATGAGCCCATCCCTCTGCAAATTCCCTTCCAGATGTGCCCAGGCCACCAGACAGATGTGCCCTGCCCAGCGCTCACAACGCCACCACAGCCACCGCCGTCCCCGTGCCCCACGGCCGGAGCAGGGACTCCCTGGGGGAGCTCCTCACCCACGTCCCACTGGAGAACTTCCTGCAGACCCTGGAGTCCTCCCCCACTGCACATCTCACAGGTACCGGGATGCAGGATGCGGCCCCAGCATCTCGTTCTTGAGGGAGAGGATGAGGGGGCGGGAGGGGGTGATGTCTGGGTGCTCCCTAAAAACCTGCTGTCCCTGCGGGCAGGGGAGGACAGCGAGGCAGAGGCGGAGATCAACCTCTCTGACTTCCCCTGGTTCCACGGGACTCTCTCTCGGATCAAGGCGGCTCAGCTGGTGCTCTTCGGGGGCGCCCGGAGCCACGGATTGTTTGTCATCCGGCAGAGCGAAACGCGGCCGGGGGAGTATGTGCTGACCTTCAACTTCCAGGGGAAAGCCAAGGTGGGTGTCCTCTGCTTCTCTGTGAATATCAGCACCAGCCCTGCCCAGCACCCTGGGTTCCTTCCTGCTCTGCAAGCAAGCAGGTGCCATGCAGTGACCCCAAACACAGCAGCTCTGGCAGGGCAGCCCCAGGACCGCCTGCCCTTGTCCCTCCAAGAGCCCTCTGCATCCTACTCAGCCCCTTCTATGCTTTCCTAACTGGATCAGTGCCTGCCATGCCAGCATAAGGTTAAATATTATTAAGTAATATGCATGGAAGCCCAGCCTAGCCTGGCACATCATCCCCCGCCCTCTCCTTTTTCATTCTGTGCCCCGAAGTACACGAATGCACTATGAAGAACCAACTCACATGGAGTTTTCTGCTGACTTTCTAGCAGAGGGCACATGCTGTCAGGGGTTGGGATATAGCTGCCTGTTCTTGTCACTTGTCCTGCAAGAAGTAGTTCAGGTGGGCTAGAGTCTTCCCCAAGGCTGTCTGTGACACTGGGATTGGAGCTTCAGCCCCCCTGGCTGCACCCAGCCTCCCTTCTCTGGGTGTTCCTTTATGGTATTCATCCCTAGGAGGGGCCAAACTTCTCCTGGGGCTGCAGTGAGTAGGGTTTTGCAGGAAACACCCTGCAGCTGGTTAAAAATGACAATCCTGAGGTAGGAGCAAACCACCCTTGGCTGATGGAGGTGGCTTCTGCTGCTGATTGCAAGGGTGGTCTCACCCTCCCAGTCCCCAGCTCATCCACTGACCCCTGTGCTTGCAGCACCTCCGCCTGTCACTGAACGAGAGCGGGCAGTGCCACGTGCAGCACCTCTGGTTCCAGACCATCTTCGACATGCTGCGCCACTTCCACACACATCCCATCCCCCTGGAGTCGGGCGGAGCGGCCGACATCACCCTCCGCAGCTACGTGGTGGCCCAGAGCCCACAGCCCGGTAGGTGCTGGAGCCGGGCAGGGGCAGGGCTGCATGTGGAGGGTTGGGTGTGAGGTTTGGGTGGTACCTTGTGTGGGACTAAAAGGGAGTGATCCCTGGGATTCCCTCCCTACAGCTGTGCCTGTGCTGACGCACGTGGCTCTGGAGATGTGCCAAGGTGGGTGTTATCCCATAGAAGGCAGGCAGGGAGCACCGTGCAGCAGCAGGACTGTGCTGGCGTGACCCCCGTGTCCCTGGCCATGGGTGTCAGTCCCCTGGCTCGAGCAGGAGAGGGGCAGAGGGGTCCACAGGGCTCACAGCAATCCTGCTGTGCTGGGGGACTGTGGGCAAGGGGGGTTGGGGAAGGGCAAGGTCAAGGATGGAGAGGATGGGCATGGGATGGTGCCAGCGAGGGAGCACTGGAGAGGTCAAGCTCTTGTCTCCCTTGCAGATGCCGGCCCCCCACCACCCCTTGTGCCACAGCCCCCGGGCTGCCGGGTCGACCTGCCACCTCCACACTACTTCTGCAGCACAGCGCCCACCGGCCCGCCGGCCCCACCACCTGCTGAGGGGGTGGCCGTGGCCCCCCCTGTCACTGTCCCTGCACCCTACCACCGCCTGGAGGGTGCCCTGGGCCCCCGGAGCCGCAGCGACAGCACCGAGCGCCGGCCGGAGCCCCCCACCGCCAGTGCCGAGGACTACCACGAGGCTGACAGCGCCCGGAGCCGGACCCGGGCCGTGGAAAACCAGTACTCCTTCTACTGAGCCCCTCATGCCTGGGGGCTGGATGGTGGGGGGAAGCGGGGCAGCCGTGCCCCTCACCGCTCCACCAGCCTCGCCACCTCCTCCTGCTGCCACCAGCAACCAAACCGGGACGTCCTTCTCGCTCCCTGCTGCTTTTGGGAGCTGTGTCAGCAGCAGGCGATGTCCCAGCTGGACCTTGCACCAGCCCCAAGGTTGGGGCAGTGCTGGAGGTTTGGGAGGCTGAAAGAGTCAGTGCCATTTTGGAGCTTGCAGCCTCTTCTTTTTCCCTCCGGACCAAGAGCTCTCCGAGGGCCGAGCCGAGCTCCCTGCATCTCCTCCCGGGTATGACCATTGTGGGATGGCAGCCTGGAGCTGTGACAGGCTCCATTCCCCAGCCAAAGAGCCTTGGCACATCCATTCTGGGGCGAGAGCCCAGCATGGCCAACATCCTTCTGGCACCATCACCCTGCAAACCAGCTGCCAAGGGACTCTGGTGTTTTGGGATGACCATGGAAATGGCAGATCTACATGCAGAGACTTGCTCAAATACGTGGATCACTGAGAGGGCACCACTGAGGGTTTATCCAGGCTGGCTTTTGGGCTCCCTCTGAGGCATGTGTTTCCAACCCTCTGCCAGGAGAAGGTTTTTTTTCCAAAGCTTAATGAATTGCATTCAAGAAAGGGTTTTCCTGCTGTCCTGCCTTTTGTGTTCCTTTGTTTCCTTTCTCTCCTTGCTGTACCTACAGAGAATCCCTGGATAATCCCTTTCTTCCTCCGTCTCTTCCTTGCTTTCTCAAAACCTAAGCTCTCTGCAAGGGCAACAGCTCAGCCTTCTGACTGCTCTCTGCCACAGCTGGGCGATGTTTTCCATTGCTCAAGGCAAACCTTGGAAAATATGACAACACCCCTGCTTTGCATCAGTTGTTGGTCATTCGGGATGTCCAGGGGGGTCAGGCAGAGGCCAGGGGCTGTGTCTGGAGGTGAGGGACAGCCTTGCCCTGCAGGTGTTCAGCTGGGCTCCCAGGAATGAAAACACTACACATCTTCAGTAACTGCTATCAAAAGTTACTGGTTTTTTCTTAGACAAATAGAAATGCCCAGGAAGAGCAAAAGGAGTGGGGCTGGTGCCAGGTGGGTGAGCAGCCAGCCGGCACAGTGGGCCAGGCCAGGCTGATGGGCAGGATTGCCCTTGCCAGTGGTTGGTGTCCCTCTCCAGCAGCTGTAAAACCCTGCCAGTGAGGGCTGGAGCAGCACTGCTGCCAGGAGGGACCAGGCATGCCGTTGTCACTGCTGCTTGGTGGCTTTTTGACAGAGCAGTGCAGCTACGTGCACCTGGAGGAGGAGGTCCCTGATGGAGGTGAGCCCTGGAGGAGAGTGTAGAGCAGAAACCTGCTGTGGCCAGATGTGCACTACATTGATGCTTTCCTTACAGGTCATGGAAGCCCTTAGGATGGTTTTACAGGCCAGAGTCTGTGTGCCTTGTGTGGGGTGGGAGACCCTCTGGAAGGGCAGCTTTGCTTGCAGACAAAGTGCTTGCGTGTCCCTCTTGGTTTGCCTCCCACAGCTTGTCTTACCCAGCACCAGGGCTCCTGGCTCCTTGTGTGGCTGCCAGGTCTGGGTGACAGTGCTAACAGGACCTGAGCCAAGTGGCTTTGGAGTGCCTGGACAGGTTTCCAGGTAGAGCAGACCCCACCATAGCAGCTAGAAGTTACCACTTAGTGCAAAGAGAGGTACAAGACAAGCTACAACCTAACTCAAAAAAACTCCTTGAATTTGCCTGGAATTGGGTTGGGCCAAATTTTTATTTTTTTAGGTGCCTTCTTTCCTGAGCTAGCAAAGCATGTCCCCAGCACTTGAGTCATTTGTGCCTCCCGCTTCCAGAGGGCAGGGAAGGTGTCTCCAAGGCTCCTTCTGTGATGTGAGAGCTGTCTTTCTGGCCCATGGCTGTGTGAGATGAGAGCTGGTGGATCTCATTCCTGCAGGAAATGCCACCTTCTCCCCAAACACACAGCCCTTCAGAGAGCAGCAGGAGCAGTTCGCTCTTTTGAGGGTATTTCTCCTTCCTCAGCTCAGCTAAAACCCAGCTTGGAGGAGCCCATGCAGCAAGGAAAGGCTGATGGGTTTAACCTGGACATGCTTCCTTCACACACAGAGTGAATTTTGGATATTAGTGGTGATTTTGGATATGGCACAGACATCATCACTCTGGTTCCTCATTGAGGTCCCAAGGGGCTGGATGGGAGCACTGCCTTACAGACCTTCAGATACGGGCTGGTTTCTCACTTTTTGTGTCACAGGATAGGAAAAGGAGGGGAAAGCAAAGATCTGCAAGCAAAAATGTTAATTTGTAAATAGGGAAGAGTCTGGAAGAGTTTACTGTTGTGTAGAATAAATTAATTTTATTTAAAAAAAAAGGGGGAGGGGGACTTGATAAACAAATGGAGAACTCGAGTTTCGGTTTTAAAATAAAATCACTTGCAAAAAGGACAGCACGTGAGCATGAGCTTGGAGTTTTGCTGGATTTGCTACATGAAGAAAGGATAAAAGGGAGGGAGGGTGCTGTCATGTCACATGTGTGTAGACCTCGTCGCTATCTCGAGGCAGTTGGGGCTGGGCTCAGTCTGTCTCTGCCTGATGGAGTGCACTGAGGAGGGAGAGAGGGGTATTTTTCTCACTGCTGAGCAGAGGGAGGAGGAGGAGGAGGAGGATGGGTCCAGGCTGCACAGGACAGGGTTTTATCTCCTTCCAGTCTCTTTTTTTCTTTGTCTGGTTTGTCACTGGTGCAGGTTGAAATGCCTCCCTCCCCAGAGCAGTGTGGATAATAGGGAATGAGCAGCCCTGGGGTGTGAAGATGGACCTCCCTTGCCAAAGGCATGTGAGAGCATCCCCCAGCAGCCATTCCCCACGGCCTGTCTTTCCCCCTCCCATGCCCTCGTCTCTCCTGGGAGGCAGTGCCTCGTGTTCTGACGTTGTATGTCTTTCTAGTGTGCTCTTTTCTGCTGAGAATCCCCTGGGAAAACTGGGGCATTGTCCCAGACTGTTCTGTCACAGCTAAGCAGCGTGACAGACGCAGCTAACACATGGCTTTTGGGGGGGTGGAGGGAGCTGCTCAGCTCAGGAATCAGGCCTCGGTTGTGTCATGATCCATTCACAAAAATATTCCCTCCCCCGAAAGGCTCCAGAGCCTGTTCACTGCTCCTGGAGAGCTCATCCATCAGGAGCTGGGCAGCTGGGGAGGTGACAGCCCCTCCTTATGGATGACTCTGTTGCCCTCAAGGCTGGCACTGAGAGATGTGCCGGTGGGACAGCTGCTCTTCCTGCCTAAACCTAAACCATTCACACCTCAGCTTATTAGCAAATTGACTAACTACAGCATCAGTCTTGCTGGAAAACATCCCTTCCTTTCCTTTCACAGGATTCCTGGGAGGCAGGGGCAGGATGCAACAGCCCTTTGCATCTAACACAGAGATCTGGTAGTGAAACGAGGGGAAGGCAACCTGAGTGTGTGGGCTGGGCTGGATTCCATGCCAGCAGTGCCCTCTGCCCAGGGCTGGAACAGGACTGGTCTGCAGGGATGCTGGACTAGTCTGCAGGGATGTTGAAGTGATCTGTGGGATGCTGGCTCTGAGCTGTGCCCGGCAGAGACTGTGAACAGGACAAAAATGCAAAGGGATTTCAGCAGCGCAGCCGCCCACGTTTCGCGTGGGTGTTGGAGCTCCACAGCTGCTCCTGCCTGACATGCAGGGTCTGTCTCAGCAAAGGCTTGCAGTGCTTCCAGAAAGATCCCTTTGGTAGGAAAACTCCTCAGAAACACAGTCGAGCTTTGATACAGATCAGGGAGCTGGGTTTTGTTGTTTGGTTTGCACTGACCTATGAAAACACTTCCCTGTTCTAATGCAAATCCCGTGACCCCAGTAAGCCCAGTTCTGCCCAGATTCCAGCCCAGCACTCCGATTTCGTGGGCTTTGTATTTTGATGAAATACTTTCTATTTTTGAATGACCCAGTAACAGGCTTGGCCCCCCTCCTTGGATAGATATATTTTAAAAGTAATACATGCGTTAACACATCAAGAGTCTGCACCAATTCCCTAGACATGTAGGTTCAGAGTGAGATGCTCCCAGGTCTCTTTCCCCATGGTTTGTGTGGGTTCTGTTGGATGACAGGCCTGTTTGTTTCCCAGGGCTGTGAGCTGTCACTGGCACAAGCCAGGCTTTGGGCAAGTGAATCCAGCTGCCCAGCTGCTCCCTTGCAGCCCGTGGGGAGTGGAAGGCAGCTCATTACTCACACCCATGACAATTTAGGGGTTAGGAAGCTAAACCTTCCTGTGCTCTGCTCAGGACTAAACAGAGAGGAAACTCAATCAATCTACATTTCTGCTTCTAAAAAACATTCTGCAGTGACTGAGCAGGGGCCAGGGGCACGTACCTGCCCCCGCCTCTGCAACGGCACTGGTGTTTCCTTGGCGAGGCTGAGTCCAGCCTGGCACTGTAAGGTTTCTGTCCTGGTGGGCTGAAGAGGACCCAAGGCTGGGAGAGCCGTAGGCACAGGAGCTGAGGAGCTGGCAGACAGCATGGGGGAAGCTGTTTGCATTGCTCCAGCCAGGGCTGAGACTGCAAGGATGCCTTCCAGGACCAGCGGCCAGCTGGGAACTCAGCCAGCACTAAATTCACACCATTCTTTTACAAATCAGGTTGGTAAGACAAACACGAGGCACAAACTAGTGTGATTTCCATAGCAACCTCAGTGAGGGTTGAAAAGTCTTTTGTAAACATAGGGCTGAACCTGAGGATCAGCTCCGGTTTTCTCCACTGAAGGGGGAAGAGAATGGGGGCTTAATAAATTCAGGTCATATAAATGAACTATAAATCTCAGACGGAGCCATTCCCAACCTCTCCATTCCCCTTTCTGTTGCCCTCTCCACATGCACAGCACGAAGCTGTCTGAAACCCAGAGCCCAACTTCTCGGCTCCAGCTTATCTCCATAAACTACACAAAGGTTTATGCCCCTCTTCCATTGCAGCTGACCTTTAGTAGCTAATTCTCTGACGCACGCACAGCCCGAGCACATGCCATGCCATTTCTGTAGGGCCACAGCGACTTGAAAAGAAATTTGGCTTGCAGAGGAACCTGATCACAGCTAGCTCCGGCTCCTCTTCCCCACTCATGGCTTCCTGCAGCCCCGTCAGTCATGCATGGATTTGAGTGTACAATCCCTCAGCTCGTCCAAGCACTGCTCCCGCAAAGCCCAGATGTGAATATGGATGCAGACAGTGCAGCATCCCCCGCCTTCTACCTGCCCACATCTCGGCATCTCCCAGTGCCCGGCAAGGCCGTGCCGTGGGGAATGGCACTGCCGTTCATCACTGTCAGCAGACAAAGCCCGCGGGCAGCGCTGGTTAATTACCAAAGTGACACGAACAGATGGTGCAGGCAGCCTGCCACCGAGGCACTGGGAAGTCCCATATCGCTTACGCCGTCACGGGGAAAGGATTTGGCAGGGCTGAGGGTGCTGGTGAAAAACACACTGAATTTTCACCCTCCTCGGGGCTCAGCTGAGCCCGGAGCCTGGATGGAGCATGGCAGATGCCAGAGCTGCCTCATTAATGGGTCCTGTTGGGGACAGACTGCACTCGCTGCAGCCTGGAGAACGTGCTTGGGGGGACAGAGGAAATCAGAGCTCAGCAAACGCAGCTTTGCAGGGAGCGGGAAGCACAGCTACAGCTGGGACATGGGAGAAGTGACGCAGGGAACAACGTATCTCTGAGCGTGTACATGAGTATCTGAAGGAGGGGTCAGAGGATGAAGCCGGTTGTTTCTCAGTGGTGGGGAACAGTAGGATGAGAGCACAAGCAGAGACTGGACCACAAGCAGTTCCACCTGAACATGAGACATGGACCCGATGCAGTGAGTCCAGGGGAGGCCACCAAGATGTGTAGAGGGATGAAGCACCTCTCCTGTGAGGAAAGGCTGAGAGAATTGGGGTTATTCAGCCTGGAAAAGAGGCTTCAGGGTGACTCAGCTGTGGCCTTGCAGTACCTGAAAGGAGCCAACAAGAAAGATAGAGAGGGACTTTTCACAAGGGCATGTAGTGACAGAACAAGGGGGAATGGCTTCACACTGAGAGGGCAGGGTTAGATGGGATATTGAGAAGAAATTATTCCCTGTGAAGGTAGTGAGGCACTGGCACAGGCTGCCCAGACAAGCTATGGCTGCCCCATCCCTGGAAGTATTCAAGACCAGGTTGAATGGGGCTTGGAGCAACCTGGGGTAGTGGAAGGTGTCCCTGCCCATGGCAGAGGGGTGGAACAAGATGAGCTTTAACGTTCCTTCCAACCCAAACCATTGTGCAATTCTATGAGGAAGAACTCTTCACTGTGTGGGTGATGGAGCACTGGCAAAGACTGCATAGCGAGGGTGTGGGGTCTCCCTCAAAAGCCATCTGGACACAGCCCTGAGTGCCAAGCTCAGGGGATGGTGCTGGAGCCAGGGGTTGGAATGGGTCCCTTCTGAGCCAAACCATCTTTCTGTGACTCTGTGCCCTCACAGAATCACGTTGAGGGTGGCAGAGCACTGGAACAGGTGCCCAGGGAGGGTGTGGAGTCTCCCTCTCCGGAGACATCCCAAACCCACGTGGACACGTTCCTGTGTCACCTGCTCTGGGTGACCCTGCCTTGGCCTCTCCAGAGGCCCCTTCAATCATACAATTCCTTGATTCTGTGAATTATCGTTCTGTGACTCTGTGCCTTCGGCCCCCACCCAGGCTGCAGGGCATGGACATCAGGAGGAATTTCTTCACAGAAGGGTTTGTCAGGCAGTGGAACGGGGCTGCTCAGGGAGGTGACGGAGTCACCGTCCCTGGTGGTGTTTAAGGAAAGGACTGGACATGGCACTCGGTGCTCTGGTGTTGTTGGCAGGGTGGTGTTCGGTCACAGTTGGGACTCCATGTATTTTACAACTTAATTCATTCAGTGATTCTACGAACTGTTCGCGGTGAGGGCCCCGCGAAGCCCTTTTCCGTCCCCCCCAGGTCCCCTCACGGGCCCTCAGCCAGACCCGCCATGACGGGCCGGGGGAGCGTCGCGCGGCCGTGACGTCACGCGGGGGCGGGGCGCGGCCAGGTCTGGAACATGGCGGCGCCCTCGGCCCCGCGGCCGCCCGGCCCGCAAGGAGCCGCAGCCGCTCGTCATCCCCCGGAGCGCGGCCGAGGAGCAGCGCCTCCGCCTCGAGCGCCTCATGAGGAACCCGGTGAGGGCGGCGGGGCCGGGAGGGGGGAGGAGGGACAACGAGACCCCCACACACCCAGGGTCCGTGAGGGGAGAGGGACACCGAGACCCCCCCATTGCACCTGCAAGGTCCGTGAGGGGAGAGGGGCCGGCACGGCCACCCCGGGGTCTGTGAGGAGAGAGGGGCCGACCTCCCCTTCCTTCTTCCCGGTTCCATGAAGGGAGACAGATTGACACCCCCCGCCCCTTTCTCCTCCCTAGGTCCTCGAGGGGAGAGGGACCGACACCTGCCCCACACACCGGCTTGTCATAATGGGAGAGGGACTTTTCTGGGGTGCTGTGAGGGGAGAGACCCTTCTCTGGGGACCCATGGGGAGGACTGGCCCCTCAGTGCTCTGCCCTCTGACCTTTGCTCTGCCCACTGCTTTTAATGGCCCCAGTTCCTCTAACTGGGTGTTTCGATCCTTTCCCGAGGAGGTGTTTGCCAGGAGGAGACTCTCAGCCGTGCCCTGTGTGTGCTGGAGCAGCTGAGATGTCCCTGCACCTCGTTCTTCCTCTGACCTTGCACCATGTGTTCTCCCTCCCCTGCTCTTTCCTGTCCTCTAGATCTGGCATGGAAGGTGCACAAATGCCTTTCATCACTTCCCAGACTACTGGTAGTGGGAGTAGACTCAGCTCCTGCGAGTGCTTGGAGGTGCTGACATGCTTCCACCTGGTTTCCATACCGAAAAGAAGCACAGACATTCCTAATCCTCCCGGGGTTTGTTGACCTGCAGGCCTGAATGTGAGGGACAGAGAGGATCCCTTCTGATTCTCCTCTTCTGCCTGCTCCTGGTCCCTGTGCGTGAAGAAATGGCTGCAGCTGTGCTCCTTCTGAGATCTGTCAGCTGATGGAAGAGGCTGTTGTCAGACATGTCCCGCCTTTCAACAATGTGTTAAAATTGCAGACTTTGCTCCTAGAAGATACTGATGGCTGGTTGGTTTGTTCTTGCAGGAAAAGACTGTACCAATCCCTGAAAAACTGAACGAATGGGCACCGCGACCTCCCCCGGAGTTCGTTAGAGACGTGATGGGTAAAGATTCTGTTCTTCAGATATCTCTGGGGTCAGCCACATTTAACTCAGAAAAGTGTTTAACAGGGGAGGACAGAGATGGTTTTTCAGTTTGCTCATTTTGCTGGAGGAAAGAGGTGTGAAATGTGCTTCGAGAGTTGCTTTTTCGAGTTTTATTTGGTTCTTGGGTCCCGCTTTTCTGCCGGTAGTCAGGATGCAAAGTGAACAAAGCCCGTGGCACTGCAGCACGTGGGCTGCCTGCAGTGCAATAAGCTGCTGCTCTGGTGATGACAAGTAAATGATGATAAGTAGATCTGTCTTTCCCACTGATCTGAGAGTGCTCTGGAAGCTTACAGTTATGAAGCCCTTCTTGTGGCTGCTTTCAGCCTGGATCTCAGGCACGTGCAGCAGGTATGGTTTTGTGTGGTCAGGCAGGGAGCTGGCAGCTGTGCAAGGAACCTGACCTCAATACTCTGCTTATACTTTACTTTTACCTGCAGGGATTAAATATAGTAGTTGTGGTATAAACTGTGTCTGCATGTAGAAGTTCTGTCTTTCTTTGGGACCTTCATCCTTCCTAGAGGTTGACTTGTTCTTATCTCAGAATAATTGATCTTGGACTGAAGTTTTTATATGCTTTGGGATAAACTCTTCTGCCTATTGGAATCCCCTCATGGCTTTTTCAAATAGCTTTGCTGTGTGCTTGAGTCAAACTGTCTTGTTTTTCTGGGAGCACCTGACATGCTGGGATTCTGCTGGTATCAAGAGCACCCGTGCTGCAGTCCCAGCTGCTGTGTTTTAATTAGGTGTCTTCTTTGAGGCTTGTATTCCTGTGCTTTGCCTCGAGAAATGGCTCAGCAGACAGAGGAAGAGAATGGAGAGTGATGTTGAAAGCTCCTATGAGGCTTCAACATGCAGGCTGATGCCAGGAAGAGAGAGCTGTGGGCATTTCATTTGTGAAGAAACAGTCAGAAACTGTCAGTGGTATCTGTCTTGTGTGGGAGAGTACAATACGATGGGGTTTATCTCCTTTCTGTTGACCTTTATTTTTTGTGTGAGATATGCTGAAAGTCAGTCAGAAGCAGCTTCAATAGGATGCTTTAGCTCATCTCTAGCTGTAGTTATTTGTGAGAATCTATGCACATTCTTTCCTAGCAGATTTACCCCTTCTTTGCTGCAGGTTCCAGTGCTGGAGCCGGGAGCGGGGAGTTCCACGTGTACCGGCATCTCCGGCGGCGAGAGTACCAGAGGCAGGATTTCATGGATGCCATGGCTGAGAAGGTCAGCACAGCTCTTTATAGTTCCCTCACCCCCCAATATTCGGTGTTCGCTGCAAATCTGTGTTTTCTTTGAAAGTCATGTACAAATAATCCCATTCTGAGCCACCCCTTGTCAGAGGAGTCTGTAGGAGTGTGTGATAACGTGGCGTCTGTGTCAGTACTGAAACATTTGGTGCTTTGTGTCAGACATGCTCCATCTCCTGTGTTCCCTGGGGTCCTAGCACACAGTAAGACACGTGAGTGTGTGTGTTCTCAGGTTGGCTTGAAAATGCTTTAAAACTAGAAATCCCTTATATTATCACTGTCTTGCCTAGAGAGAATCTAGGCAAGTGCCTGTGAACGGAGTTCAGATGTTTCTTTTAAGGCTTGGTCAAGTAGAATGGCCTCTCTTTCAGACAACATTATTGTTATACTCTCTCTTGGCCGAGTCCTTTGATCCATATGTTAATGTTTATGTCTCCAGTTATTCACTTGTTTTTACTGAAACATTCATTAAAGCAAAAGCCCAACCTTCCTCACCTGTTCTGGTGAGGATTCCTCCCTCAGAAGGTTTCAGTGTTTGGCTCAGGGTATAGGTTAAAAGTGCTGTCTGTACAGCAGTCATCCCTGGGACATGGCTTTGTATAAAGAAGCCAGGCAAAATCTGGCAGAGCTCCCTTCTGTATTTTGCTAAAAGATTTCTCCCTAAAAGGACATGACTTTTAAAAGAAGTATTTTAATTTAGATTGTGACCAAAGTATGACATGTGATCAATTACAGCAAAGACTAGATGAGGAATTCCAGAAGAAACTGGAGAGGAATAAGATGGTTGCAGAAGAGCAAACAGCAAAACGCAGAAGGAAGCGGTAAGGGCAGATTTTTCCCAGGAGGCTTGACATGGAAACCCTCACACCCTGTGCCTCATCTGTAGCTGCATGCTTTGGATAAACACTGTCATTCTGTGTCTGCATCTATCAGCTGGGAAGTCTGGCTGTGGAAATTAAATTTGTCAGTGTCATTGTTTGGTTTTTAAAGGTAGCTGTAAACCTGACAGGCTTTGCTGGCGTGGTTTCTTCTCCATGTCATCACTGGCAGGATAACTCTGGACTGGTTGAGCAGCTTTTGCTGACTCTGTGGTCTTGACTGCAACGTGCCTTACTGCATATTTGTTGTAACAGTGTCAGGAAAGGTTTGTGTTTATATCTGGCTTAAATGAACATCTGAATCCCTTGATACCAAGCAGCTTCAGTGCAAAACTGTGTGCTGCTTAGTGGATAGGCCACTTCTGCCTGCAGGTCAAGTCTAGTAGGTTAAATGAAAATATTAAAAAATATTAAATCCATCTTGCTCTTAAATTCTAGACACAGTGAAACAGTTACAAGATTGATGCTCTCAAGAAGTAGCCTGAACATCGTAGTGCATTGATACAGGAATTTAAATCCCAGTGTCTTTATCCACCACACATTTCAGAAACAGCAGGGTATCATGGCCCGGCTCTTTCACACTGTCTGACCCTGAGCAGCCTCTCCCTTGCTGCTTTGCATCCTGTGGCTGAGAGCTGCTGTGGAAAGGCCTGTGCAAAGTGACTCACTGCCATATTAGCACAAAAGTGCTCAACACAAACACTGTTGCCATCTTAGTTTAATTTAATGTGGTCCAACAGATGGCCACCAAGTCAGATCTGGCCTGCTGCCTCTTCCCTGGCTGAGAGGGAGAACAACTGTTCCAACAGCAGATGCTGCCTAAACACTAACACCTCCTTGTCCCCCTTCTATGGTCTAATGGTGCAGGACCCAAGTGGCTTTGTCCTGTAGGAGCCCCTCTGATTTCCCTCACCACCCTTCTCTTCTGTCCTGACCTAACACTACCTGGCTCTCTGTTTCAAGAGAATTCACTTATGGTGGTGAGAGAGGAACATGAATCCCAGGCTGCTCTGCCTGTGTCTGACATTAACTTGCCTGATTGCCTTTTCTGGGCAAACAAAACTGGGTTCTATGAACAGACTTTCCCTCTTACTCCTAGTGTTGTTCCAAGGACCCAATATCCCCAGGAAGTACAGCCAAAGAGGAAGGTCAAAGCATACTGCACTATTTTTTTTAAATTTTTTTTTTTTTTTCAATTAAAGTATATGTTACTGGTGATATTTTTTCCCCAATGTTCAATCCCAGCAGTCTAGGTTTTGACACCATTTTCTCTTTTTGTTCATTAGCCTAGGTAGCTAAAATACATGAGCAGTTTCATTTTTGTTCCATCTGTGTTCTTGGAGATTATTGTGTATCATATAGTTTGGGTTGCAGTGGCATCATGGAAGACTTTTAAAAGATCCCTTAGACTAAAAACAACATAGAAAAGTTTCTGTTGATCGTGTGCTAAGTTTGCTCTTGCTGAATTTTCAGTTAAGGCCAAATTTAAATTGAACTTCTCTTCTGAAATCAGGTTTTCCAATGTGTCGTTTATCAGTGTATGAATGTTCAGAAGCTTTACAAAGGTAGGATTTGTCACAGTTTTTTTTTTCTTTGCTTTATAGCCAGAAGTTAAAAGAGAAGAAGCTGCAAGCTAAGAAAAATAAACTTGAACAAAAGAAGCAGGAAAAAGGTCAGTGAAATTTAGTTTTCTTTCCTCAAGACTCAATTCTGTTCCCTAATTGAAGCCTAGAAGGGTTTTTTTCCACCCCCCCCCACCCCAAGCATTCTCAATACATGGATTGAAGCCTGAGCCTTAAGCTTGTTATTTTAGCTAATGTTTCAAAATCCTCTTTGAAAGCCATCTATGTTGAGATTTAATCTTACAAATAACTTGGCTGTTTGTGAATATTTTCCTTTTATTAGGGGAAATTTTGGACAGCAAACATTGGATTTGGTTGTTTGTGGATGTTTTGCCCCAGCTATTCTGACAAACTGCAGATTTAGAACATCATCTGCTCAAAAAGGCAGTATTGTTCGAGGCTGTGCTTTTCTCTTATGTATATTTTGAATGCTTATGGAGAAAGCAGGTGGAAAAAAATGCACAGCTTGGGCAGCAAGAAACTGAGTTATGATTGTGTGTGTAAGAAATTGAGCCACCTTGGTGCCATCTGTTCCACATGACTATTTTATTTGCATAGAAATAAACATGGGAAACCTGACTGCCTCTGTCCTCCTGCAGTGTTGAAATTAATGTTCAGCAAACATCAGTGTAACTGTTTGCTCAAACTTTTGCACATTGTTGCTTCTTTTCAGTGAGTTTATTTTAGCTTACTCCTTCAAATAGTTGTCCTTTGTGGATTAGCTCACTAACTGCAGTCATTCTTAAAGTTACAGCAGTTGCTGGTGATTCTGCTGGAACAGTGACTTGTCTGACAGTTCTACCTTAATTCTGCTTTGCTTTTCAGAATTGGATCTCTTTCAGCTGAACCATTGCCAACCTCCCATGTAAACACGGGAGGACAAATTACTTGTTAGGTTAATTTTACTTGTGACAGCAAGTGGATGTAGCAGAGTAGGTTTTTTTGGGTGTTTTGTTGTTGTTCTGTTTTTTGGTTTTTTTTAAGCTAGTCATTTATGACTTGTAACTAGGAGGAGGATTTAAGTATGAGTCAACATACTTTTGTTCATTTTGAGTGAACAAAAGAGAATACCCATCCCTTTAGGGAGTGGCTGGGAGAGAGGAGAGCTGGATCAGGGACTGGCACTGCCGTGGCACCAGTTGTGGGGCTGGAGTGGTTTTGTTTGGCACAAGTTCCTGAAAGAATCCAAACTCCCCTGTCTTTATTACATTTTTAACTCTTTACAGTTTGTGGTTCTCTATGTAAAATAATAATAATAGTAGTAGTAGTAATAACAATGATAATAATACCAGTAGAGACAGAAGCCCCTGATAGCCATCTCTAGTCTACTGAGAACAGTCTTTTCTTTTTCTAGTTTTGTGTGCCCTGGTTGAGATCTGAATTTTCCCAAATTAATTGAAGTGCATTTGTTGTATGTAGTAGGCAAGCATTTATCTTCCTTTTTGAATGAACGAATAAAACCTCTGAATTGCCATCTTTCACCTTTGTTGTAGTAAATACATTCACAATAAGGGTTGGCAGCGAATCAGGTCAGCTGTTAAAGTTAGGTTATTGTACAAACCCCTAAGACAAAATGAAAGTTCAGAACTTCACCACGCGGTGGCATCAGACCACTGAGCCTAAATCCTACGTGTGAGCTTGACTGGGCCTGAGCAACAGTAAAGAGCAGAAAAAGTCAGATTCAGGTCCCACTTGATGCTGTAGCTCATTTTCATGATTGGTTATTTAATTTCTAGTAAGTGTTTTCTGGTCTTTCAGCAGGCCTCACGAGTTTTCTGTGACCCTTGTTAACCTTAGGCATATCTTAATGGGTTCCTGTACTTGCAGTATAGCAAACAGTCTGTAAAAGTTTATGGCACCCTGTGGAGTTTCTGTGACTTGGGATAGGTGTAGGAATATACTCAGTCTTGTCCATGGTTTCCCAGTGCTCTGTAACAGTACTCTGTGATCCTTGAAAGTTTATGCCAACCTGCAGAGGTTGGGAATGAGATAATCCATCATCCCCAGTGTTTGACTACCT
Source organism: Manacus vitellinus (assembly GCF_001715985.3). Classification (NCBI taxonomy): domain Eukaryota; kingdom Metazoa; phylum Chordata; class Aves; order Passeriformes; family Pipridae; genus Manacus; species Manacus vitellinus. The sequence continues at coordinate 4,974,715 of NW_021940460.1, forward strand.
CTGTTTAAAGAAATAATGTTCTATAGGAGGTGGACTTGGTAACACTGGAGGTAAGGGAATATTTCTCCAAGGGGGAATTTGATATTCTGAGCTCCCTGTCGCTCGGTAGAATGAATATAATCTGATACATGTTTCCTGACTATCTGGGACTACTTAGTTGTGAGATACTTAACAAGGAAGACACAGGGGAATATGTTATCCATGTTATCCACCCGTGCTAATTAGCATGACCTAATAATACACGTTTCCTTAGCACCTGGGACTGTTTTGTTGTGAAATACTTGAGAAGGAAGACAGGTGGGAACACCTTATGGATTCACCCTGTTTGTTTTTGTAGAACCAGATCAGTCCCAAGAGCGAGGCAGCAGCGAGGACGACGAAGAGGACAGCAAGGAGGAGGAAGAGAAGGAAGATGACGCTGAAGAGCCAAGTTTTGTGATGGGAAGAGGATGAGGCCTTTCAGGGACAGCTGGAAGCACTGTTCATTGCTTTATATCCAGGAGCATGAAAGCCTTTCATCTCAGCCAAGCAGAACCCATTGGCCGTACGTTACATCTGCTTAACGGGGCATGGCCTTCACGTCACAGGCCCGAGAGATAGTGATAGAGAAATGCCAAATAAGAGATTTTTTTCTTAATTGCCTGTATAACTGCTGTGCAGTCTGCTCTAAGTTTGCTCTAAAGAGTCAGCCATAAGTCTCTGTGACCCTGGAGTTCTTTCTAACATGGCCCAGAGTGTTTTTCTGTCTGAAAGCTAAAACATATCCATTACCATTTAAGGGAAATATTACTGTGAAGGCTACGTATTCTACTTATGGCGGAGCTGGTAGCAGTGGGATACATGAATCTAAGGGAAGAGTTCAACCTGAAGTAGAAAAGTGGTCTGTAGCCAGACTCTCCTGCACTGTGAGTGTTCTGAATTTGGGGTTTTGTATGGGGTCATCTCTAACCCAAAGAAATCAGTTTATGTTGCTAGACAAGTTCTATAGATTTTTAATCGGGATCCCTTTTTTATTGCTAAAACTTTTCCCTATTGCTTTTCTTCCATGTTTTTTAAATTAATAAAAGGGATGTGTTGGATTGTTCTGTCTTCTATTTTATTTTTCAAGAGGATTTCAGTAGAATAAAGAGATGCTTGCAGGGCTGCAGGAAAGGACAAAAAGATCAAGTGATTTGGCACACATGAAAATATGGAAAAGGTGTTAGCTGCATGTCACTTACTTTTTGCTTTTGGATTGGAACAATGTATTTTCCCAAAGATTATGCCTGTAAAGCCTCCAAATGCTGTGGCAGAAAGGCTTGGAATGGAATCATTCTGCTTGTGTTACAGCTTCATGTAATGACACCTGCCTTTCTCTCTGCTTGAGCTCTCTGCTTTGCACTTTGGATTCCCCAGGAGGAATGATAACATCTATATATACATTTACTTACCGGTGCTTAAATGAAAAGCATATGCAGTGGTGGTTTTACTTGTAACTTTGATTGTTGTCTTTTCAGTGTATCTTTAATTAGAAGTGCCTGCTGGCTTTCAGACATGCTCATCCCAGAGCCTCGCATCCAGAATGTGGTGCTACTTCTCCTCAAGCCTTGGTTAATGCCAAATTATTTTAAGCAAAAACAGTAAAAAAGGGAGAATCTCTTTTTAGATTTATCCTTTGTTGAGCAGTGCTGCCAGAAATCCTGCATTTTGTCTGAGCTGGCTTTATGTAATGGCTTCTCAGTGGTATTACCGTGGCAGCTGAGAAGCAGATGTGATCAAGTGCAAGTGATGTTTGTGTTTAGTTCCCCTGTACATACCCAAAGACTTTAGAGCTGGATAACTTCTGACCTGCAAGGTCCATATCCCAGCTGTTCCCCCTCCCAGGTTAGAGATCTGCGTGGAACTGTTTTCTGCTCAGTCTCCCCAGAGGCAGGTTGTGGCAGTGTTTCATTCCTGAGCACTTCAGATGCAGGATGGATGTTCTGCACCTGGCATTTTCCCTGTGGAGAGATGAGTTATGAGCATTGCTTCACGTGAAGCCCCCTTAGGGCAGGCAAACCCTGTGGATACTGTGCGATGAGCCATAAAAATAGGGTGGTTTTTACGGACAGAGAAGAACTGAGAGCCTCACAAATAAAGATGTTCTGCCTCTGAGCTTGTCAGGCCTTTGAGCTAAGTCCTGTTCTGCATTAAGTAGAGCAGATGTTGGTGATTGAACAAATTCAGGTTGTGTGGCCTCATCCTGCCTCCTTAAGATGCCATCCTCACCCGTGCTGAATTATTCATGCTCTCCATTTTGCAGGAATGCCGAGTTTGTAGGTGAAATCCACAAACGGCAAAGAGAACATGTTGGTGAAGGTGGGATCTGCCTCACGGTCTGTCTCGCTGGGGTGGCTCAGTGTAGCAGTAGGAGCTGTATTTGGTAGGTGTTGCTGTGAATTCCAAAAAATACTCTGCCGTGTTGTGGTTGTTCCCGGCAGTACGAGCTGGTTGAGAATACAAAGCACTTCAAAGGGGGGTTCAGAGGGATGTTTCTTTGTTAAGACAAAATGCAGGTACTCTGTGACCTCAAAACTGGGAAAACGTCATCCATGGAGTAGAAAAAAGGAAGTGCTCCCGTGTGTAGTAAAATGAGGAATAACTCTACAACTGCTTCCTATTGCAAATAGGGCCCTGACAAAGCAGTAATAATTTAAAGGCTTAAAACTGCCCGGGAGTTTGACCTGCTTATGTTAAATTCTTTTTCTGGATGCTTTTCTAGAGGAGTCCCTCTCCTTTCCCTGATGGAGACTAATCTTCAGGGATTAAAGTTTGCTCCGTTCCATTTCTACACATGGGACCCTGAGAGACAGCAGTGTTAGTGCTGAAACCGAGCAGAGGTGTTCCTGATCTCAGAGGTGAAAAACACCCTCGGGATAAAAAAATGTATCTTTCTCTTTATTAGGTTTTTGGGAAGTGTCTTCCTGTCTCTTCCCTCCCCCCCGGGCAGAAAGGAATTCAGGATGATGGGATTACCCTGTGATAAAGCTGACCCATTGTGCTGCCTTTCGGCATTTTCTTTATCTCATTTCCAGGGAAGGAACTCCCTCTCTTTCCCATAAGGCTGTCCCTGTCCTTTTGATGGGTTTATACAGGATTTCCTGCTGAGTCAATAGAGGAGGAGTGCAGGGAGATAGCAGCCGGGATTCCAGGGAGCCAGAGGAGGTTGCAGCCCGGCGGAGGCAGAGCAGCGCTGCCTTTTGACTTATGTAAGTGGCGACTTTTTGCTGTGTAATTAACAACTGTAATAAAAGCACATTTGCATCCCATTGCACCAATACCTTCTCTGTGCCAAGACTTAGAGATAACGCCAGCCCCAGACCCACCAACACCTTCGCCAGTGGGGGTTTTTCAGCCCGACCGTGACTTCAGGGATCCGCAGAGCTGATTTTATTTATTTTTTTTTTTGCCCTGCCAGATGCGCGTTGACGAGCTGCGACCCGCGGCATCCCACCCGGCTGCGGGTGCTGGGGGCTGCCC
>NW_021940460.1:4979192-4998087 GCF_001715985.3 Manacus vitellinus
TGCCGGGTAGGGATCCAGTGGTAGGAGGTCTCATCCTGCCCAGGGAGGATGTGTCCGGGTTGCCGTTGGAGGGGAAAGTTCTGCCTGTGAGTGGGTCTTATCCTGGCCTGGGGGATCCCCTGTCCGAGGGTGCTGTTGGAGGGGAGATCCTCCCTTACATCCTGCCCAGGGTGTGCTGAAGGTAGCTGGGAAGGAGAATGAGAAATCCCCTGCTCGGGCAGTGCCCTGTGAGTAGGATCCCAGCTGTGGTGATGGGGTGAGGGATCACATCCTGCTTGGGAAGTGATCCCCTGCTTAATAGAGGTCACAGCTGTGGGGTGTTCACACCCTGCCTGGGTGCTGTGACACCCCAAGGGTGCTTCTGGGGGGCCCCGAGCCAGAAGGGGACATAGAAAGGGGTTCCCCATAGCAAAGAGGGCCTGAGCTCATGGAAGAGCAGTAGCAGGGCCTGGGGTTTGGCTTAGCCACGGCCTGCAGGGGGTTGGATGATGTTATACCAGGAAGAAAGGCACTGGTGCGAACCCACTGACCAGTCTGGGGGTGTGAGGCAGAAATCTGGGTCTGAGGAGGGGACCAGCATCCCAAAACCAGGCAGGGAAGCTGCCAGTGCTGCAAAGACAGATCTAAATATCTCGCCCTGTGGCATTGTCTTCGTTCCCTGCTGTGGAGAAATCCCTGCTTGTGTGCTTGCAGCAGGGCACGGAGATGTGAGGCATGGCAGAAGCTTTCCCTGGGGCAGGGTAACAAGATCAGTGTGAGGGAGCAATTAGGGAGAGGTTTCTGTCTTACCAGTGTGAGATGAAGTGGGGTCAGATGCGTTGATGGTGCAATGGAAACGAGTGAAGACGCAGCTGGGATGGACTTTGCCAGAGCTGGCAGAGGAAGAAGTCTCCTGGGGAAGTCCTCATTCTCCATCCAAAACTCCATGTGCAGTAAAACCCTGTAGGACAGTTATTTCTGTAAGAGCAAGTGTGCTGAACCTTTAACTTTGCAAGGCAAGAGCGTGATATCTTCAGAATAACCCTCCCCGGATGCAGATAACTATCTGAGAAGTATTTCCAGAGTAAAACTGCTTCAGATAGAGTGCATGCAAAATGCTTCTTTTGTTGTGTTTCAGCCCCTGGAGCCCTCCACCCACTCCCTCCATGTCCACAGCTAGCAAGGTGAGTTTGCCATCCTGGCACTGCTTGTTTGGGCTACGTTTGTGTTTATGGATTTTATTCTGAAGTTGTTTACTTATTTGAGAACATCTCTTGAGCTGCTCCAGAGTGAAAATTCATCCTTGTGGTATTTTTAGCTTATTTTTCTAATGAAAGAAGCAGATGTGATTGGGTACTCTTGCCCTCTCTCTGTAACCTCTGCATTTATTTGTCTTTTCAATGGAATTTGTCCCAGGGGTCAAAGCTTCCTACATAAAAAGTTCCTACGTATTTTGTGAAAATAAATGGCAGACTAGAGGCCATCACTGTATCAGCTGGGGACAAAGTCTGTAAATTCCCTCCACGCCACACATTGCAGAATCCACACAGGATGTTGTCACAGGAAACAGCTTCATGATTTTGCTGCTCACAGGCTGTTTCTGCCTCCAATCCTCCCAGGAGGCTTTTTTTCTTCTTCTGTAAAATAGGTGATTCTTGCCTTTTCTGAAAACACAGAGCAAGAAGGAAGGTTTGTCCCTCTTATTTTCTTTTGCTTATATTGTTGTGTGAATATTATTTCATGCCTTTCTCTTTTTTTTTTTTTTTAATATTTTGAAAACTCCTGAGCAGGTCAGGAGCCATCCTGGAGTTCTCCATGTAATGGTGGCCTTGTAAAAAACTGCCCAGGAATGATCTTGTGCTCTTGCTGCCAGCCTTATTATGTCTGAGGGGGCTGGTACCTGAAGGCCCCCCGTGTTCAGGAGGGACAGTCTTGCGACCTGCAATGCTTCGTTTGCTGCTGCAGTGTAATCTTTGTTATTGTGCCTGAAGCAGCTTTGTTCCCTTTTAGTGACAGCATTTAGAGTTTTGGGCAGTTGATGTCCTTTTGGTCTTTGCCACTTCTTCAAATCTCACAGCAGCCATGGCTTTATTAGCTGTCCCCATGTGTCCCCTGCATGTGGAGACCTGGGGGGGGGGTGTGGGAGTGAGCAGCAAGGTGCCTGTGACCTTGAGGTGTGGTGCTGGGACTAATTAGTACCACACCAGGTGTGATTCTGGGCAGGCATCTCCTCCTGCTAGGACCTGGTGAGTATTTTATGGCCAGAACATGCAGTTCTAGTGTCAATGGCGGAGTTGTGAGTGAGGGGATTAACTGGAAAATCGTAGTTTCCATTCTTTGGAAGGCTGAATTAAACATCTAGTTTCAGATGTTTGCCAGAGTTGAGAATTCTTTGCTCAAAACATTCCATGGATCCTGCCCTGTGTCTATGGATGGCACAGAGATCACCAGAGCCATTTGGCAGCAGCCTGGTGAGATGTGGTGGTGTAAGGAGGGTGGTTTGGACCCTGCACTTGGATCTGTGGCAATCACCACCTGAAATAGTCTTGCTGCTTTCATACATCTCTCAGTGTAATCTCCTGAATCTGAAGATGATGAAATTTCCTGGAAGCAGCTCCATTTTCCCCTTGGAATTGTCTTTTCCTTTCCCCGTGCTCAGAGCCACTGGTAGAATTAAGGGAACAGGATTCTTGGTCAGATGTGGCTGATAAATGGAGTGTGAGCAGTCCAGGAAGTTGAACTTCCCACTGCAAAAGCTTGGGAAGTTCACTTGTTAATCCTACACAGCAATCAGCTGTGTGCCTTTTGGGGGAGTTTGGGGAAGAACAATTGTGCCCATCTAAAATGAGCCATGAGGAGCAATGGTTTAACTGAGAAAAACTGTTTCCAAAGAACGAGCAAAAAGTGACTCCCTGAATTGGTGTTACTTTGGTTCTCTTAGGAGGTGCATTTGGAGCCAGTCCATGATGCTCTGGGAAATGAACTGTCATCTCAAAACAAAATGATAAGATAGGGGTCCTATTGCCAAAGTGTCATCTGTAAAACAATTCTTTTATTAGCAAGGAGGAATTAGAGGGCAAAGTCAAGGTGCCAGCTCTGAAATGAAAAGCCTGATGCTGTGCAGCCTTCCTGAATTCCTGCTGGAGTAGTTTCTGGGTTTGCCTGTGTAATCTTCCCTAGTTCCTATGGTCATTTTTGGCAATTAGGGACTGTCCTTTCTCAGTTCTGTGCCTTGCAAGTGTGATGGCATTTGGTCCATCATTTCCCACCGACCAAGGGGAACTTTGTTCCACCGTAGCTTTTCCAGTAGTTGATGCTCGTCCTGTCTGCCTGAACGTGACTGTTTTATTCCCTCAGCGTTTGTCTCACCATGAGTTCTGAATTAAACGTCCCAGTGGATCCCTCCACCCCTGCTTGCTGCTCTGAGCCTGGCACGAAGGGCATGGATTACCGGGACTGGGTCCGGCGCAGCTACCTGGAACTGGTCACGTCAAACCACCACTCTGTTCAAGCCCTTTCCTGGAGAAAATTGTACCTGAGCCGAGCCAAACTGAAAGCTTCCAGCAGAACCTCTGCTCTGCTCTCTGGATTTGCCATGGTATGTGTGTTTTATAGCTTTCTGAATCGTGAAGGTTTTGGCTCTCTAAAATCATCTATTAATCCGCATTTTCCTCCTGGGAAGAATCAGGACATACTGTTGTTTCCTGAAGAGGCAGGAGGCATCTGTCTCGGCTGCTGCTGGAAAGTTTGAGGCTGGCTCTCTCAAGGCAGCACTGATACATGAGCTAAGACAACCCACACACTCCCAAGTCAGCTCTTTAAAAATACTAATCCCCTACCTGCAAGTGTTCCACCAGCAATGCTAAACAGTCCAGGACCTGAGCTCTCCTTTGGCCCTGAGGCCGTTCATCCCTTGCTGCCTTTACATGTGAGGTTGCCCATGGGTGAGGTTGCTCATGGGCGTGGAGTTCCTCCAGGCCCCTGTGGTTGCTGTGGTCCTGAACATTATTTTAATTTCTGTGTGTGTTTTCTCAGGTCATGGTGTCTAAAATAAGGTGGAGGTTGGGTCGCAGTCTGCCAAAGTGAAGTTTGCATAGCGCGATCAGGGAGATCGTGTTATACACTGAGGTGTGAGAAAAGGCCCTGAGACTCGTGTCAGAGGGCTCTGTAGCCTGAAGGGAGCCAAACCTGGTATATTTTTGTCAGTGCTGCCTATTAGAAGTAATCCCTGGTGCTTGCTTTCTGCTGTGCTGCACTCGGGTGTTATCTGGAAGCTATTTGCATAGGTCAAAACTGTGTCAGGAGTAAGCAAATAAACAAGACAGAGACAGTCTGGTCCAGTGCTCAGGCCTGTTCGAGCTGTGGTGTTAACAAAACACAGCTCTGCTGTGTCAGTGTGAGCCCCTTTACCTCCCCTCTGCTTCTTGCTTACTGGGAGTGAGGATTGAAACCAGTTTGGGGGAGGTTTTCTGCTCAGGAAATGGGCAGGTCTGGTTGTTCCTGAGGTCTGTCAGCAGGGGGGCAGAGGGCAGTGCCTGGTGCATGGGACACGATGTGAGGATGTTGCATCCTGCAGCTCAGAAGCTGTGAGGGGAAGACAGATCTTTCCAGATAGCCTTTCTTGTTTTATTTTAGCTTTTTCCGCTGCTTTTTCCTCCCCCAGCCCCCCAGACCATGAATCATCCATAACATTTCAGCAGTCTGGGATGACAAAGTTGGTCACCCAAAGTGAAGCTGGCAAGCTGCAGGTGGGGGGTTCAGTGGGAGCAGACTGGAGGGGGAGAGGGTGCTTGGGAGGGTTTTCTGTCCTCTCCGCTCTCTGTCTGTGTGCAAGAGATGCTCATAAAAGCTTTTCACAAAGTCTTTGTTGGTTTGTGACCAAACTTGTGTGCTGCAAGGGCAGAAGGTCCCTTCTTTTGAGAAAGCTGGATGCTCTCCTGTAGACTCCTTTCACTCAGTTTCCTTACTCTGGAAAAGCCTCTCATGTGCTTGCCCTGTGGGCCTCTGGGGTTCCATGTTAGTCATTTGTGACCATTCTCTTTAACATGGTTATTACATTAGCATTTTGTGTTCTTGTGGACTGATCTACGAGCATGGTCACACGAGGGGTCCGTGCTGGGCTGTGCTGTCACTGGCATCACTGGGACTCGGGGGCTTGCAGCCCACCCACACTGCAGGGCATTGAAAACAAAGCATGCCTTCTCAGCTCACACAACACAAAGTTGCTGGAAGTCCTTGGCAAACACACAAAGTTAACCATTGGTTTTGTTTTCTCTCTTAAACTGTTTAAAATGCGAGTCCAATAAACACGCAGGTCTAAATACTGTTCATTATGACCACCAGCCCAACATATAAGAGGTACTCCTGAAATCAGTAAGACATAAAATCTCTTGCAAAATCTGTCTTTATTAGCAAGCTTTTTCCCAGCTAATTGGACCTTCCTTTGACAGCTGAGGTATTTGTTCCTATTGGGTTGGTTCTCCTCTGGTAATTTGGCATGTAGGTATTTAGTACACGGATGTTTACTCTATTGAGAGCAACTATTTGGCTATTGATGAAAGAAGTTATTTTGAGATAAATGTGTGTAGACGTGGCACTCAGGGACATGGTTTAGTGGTGGACTTGGCAGTGCTGGGGGAAAGGTTGGACTCGATGATCTTAACCGTCTTTTCCAAGCTAACTGATTCTGTGATTCTATGAAATAGTTTCCCTGAAGCCTTGAGTGCATTTAACTATGTAAACAAATGTCATTCAGGGCTTGGCTATTGCTTTATTTACTTCCCTGTCGGTGTGTTTGATTCAAGCCAGTTCCATATTGGCTGAAAATGATTGCGAGCTGATGGATATTTAATCAACAGGCGATGGCTCTGATCCAGCTCCTTCTGGACAGGCTGCAGAATAATGCAAACCTTCCTCCTTACCATCTCTGGTATTTCTGGCAGAGAGTTGGGCAGATCAGGAGGATGTGGGTCATTCCAGTGCCATGTCTGCTTGGAGATGGGTTGTAGGGTGACTGCATTTGCCCCGAGGAGGCTGCAGATAAAGGAAATTAAGAGGGAGCTTAGGAGACCTCCTTAATAATTTTCCTGATGGAACTAAGAACTGTTACTGCTAATCCATCTTCTCAATACTTGTCCAGTCGCTACAGGATATGTATTTGATTAAAAAAAAAGACAAAACAAAAACCCTAACAGATCTACTGGAGTGATTTTTACAGCCTGCCAAACCATCTGTGTGAATGTGTCATGGTTTATGTTAAGCCATTTGTCATCCTTTTGCCTGTTATTATCTGTCCTGGTCTAAATTTCTCAAGATGAGTATCATTTTTGTTGTGGATAATCGGGGCTGTACTGGTCTAAAACCCACCATCGTTGCATGTAATTTAATTGCAGTTTAATTCTGAAATGTTCTGAGCGCTCGGTCCTGTGAGCCTGGAGTCCAACAGGATGATTCTCAAGCTTAAAATTAAGCCTATGCCGAAATATTCCATGGCTTGGCACAGTGCTCAGCCTTGCAAAGTGGCTTCTGAGAAGAGGTTAAAATAAGGGGGCTGTTGCATGAAAGAGTATAATTGTATCAAACATGACATATTAATAGTTTTACAGGCTAGGCAGCATATTTAATAATTTTTTAAATGGGTTATGTCAGCTTGTCCTCTTTCTCTTATCCCGGTCAGGAAATGACATGACAGTCTGTGCAGGGTAAAGCAATCAGAGCTCACTCACCTTTTCAGCACTTGTCTGGGTTAAATGAACTGGTTTTCTGCCTTGCTGCACTATCTGGATTGTTGATGTTTTCCCCTGAAATACCTCTTACTGAGCCATCAGTCAGTGTTAAAAATTCATCACATTGCACAGCTGAAGCCAGCCCTAGGGAATAGGTTAGTCTGGGAGGAAACATCCAATTAGCTGAAAAGTGCTGCTCATGTGAAGGATAACAAGCAGAAATTGATATGTTGACATCAGCCAGGCTTTCAGCTTTAATATAAAGCTATAAATTGAACATGCAGGTACAATTCCCATTCAGCTGGCTGAATACCACGTCCCTGGTTATTGCAGCACCCACTTAATGAACAATATACCTGCAGCTTTTCCTGGCTGATGGGGTGTGACTGGCAACCACAGCGCTGTACAAATTCATTGTACGTAGAGAATAAGTCTGATCTCCTCCCTCTCAAATCAATAAAAGGGGAACTGCAAAGAGAACATGCACAAGGCCATGTGAAATGTGTTTTAATTAAATTGACCTTGCAATAGATAGAAGGCCAATCCTGTGTTAATATTTTCTTTGCTGTACAACAAGAACTACTGTAAACTGCAAACAGGAACCTATAAAACAAACAAACAAAGTAAACTCTCCACATGTTCATAATCAGGACAAAGGGCTGGGAATATCCAAGAACCGCCACGATATTTTTCATGTCTCTAAAATCCTAAATAGTTTCTGAAAGTATAAATCTGGGCTTGTAGACCATTTGCCACATATTATATCTTGGTTGTTACTAAGGGTTGGACTTGTTGATCTCAGAGGTTCCTTCCAACCTGTCTCATTCTATGATTCTAAATGTGTTCAGACTTGACTGTGATCCCCTCATTCAGGCTGCTGATGATTTCAGAGTAAATGCAGGTAAGGCAGCAGTAATGCCAACTGGCTTCCATCCCCTTTAATCCTTTTCAGGGCTTCCAACAGGGAGAACACGGGCAGACCCCTAATCTTCCAGTGCCTAAATAATATTATTAACAAGTAATGCCAGAGTGAGGGGTGCAGGTGATTATACAGAGCCCGAAATGGCTGCTCGGGGGGTGTCTCATGTGAAGTCTGGATAAAGTAATCATGAGTCAGTTCTGCAAAATGCTTCAGTGTCCAAGAATTGAGCTGCTCGTTCAGACTTTGCCTTGTCATGATGGTCTTGAGAGGCACTGCCCTGAGTCAGGAACCCAAGTGTGGCTTCTTTCCATGTAGCTGTGCCGTGCCGGGGCAGCAGATCCCCTGGGATCACCAGACGTTTTGCCTGCTGCCAGGAGAGTTAATATCTCTGCAAATCATGAAGTGCAGCTGCAGATCCAAGCCAGCTGCTGGAGAGGACTGTTTGATAAGTCTTGTTCACTGCTTTTGTGGCTTCTCATAGTGAAAAAGGTTTGTGCAGTCCTTTCAGGGATGCTATCACAGAGAAGTACTGGTTTACTTCACAGGTAGGTTAAGTGATTGTACAAATTCTTATGCTAAACCAGTTCCCAGGCCTGTACTAGACTCTAGTTCTGATCTCAGAAGAGCCTCCTGCTCTGTTGCACATATTCTGCTTCTTAAGCTTTATTTGATTAAAGAAAAAATAGCCTTAGAGACCTGCTCTTGTTTTGGGAAGGAGACTCCTCTCTGAGTTGCTGAGCACACCCATAAGCCAGTAGCTGTCCACTTCTGCTGAGTGTATCAGTAAGTTATTAGCCCTCAAGGGAGAAATTTGAGGATATAAATAACTTGTATCTGGGCATATTTGTAATAAAACCAAACGTAAACTGTTCTGAGAATAGAAGGCAGCTATTTTAACTACGGGCTGACTTAACCTATAAAGTAGCTTGCGTGCTTCCCATGGAGGGGGAGACAGTGAAACCTGGCTGGCCACTGGCCAGAGGAGCTGCTTGGTTTTGCTTTTCTTTACACACCCGGAGTGGAAACTTCCTGCGCTGCCGCCGCAGTGAGGGGCGGAAGGAGAAGGTGTGAGGGGCGGGGGGGCTGGCAGGCTGTCGGCTGCCTCCCCGCCCCACGTGCCGTCTAATGAGTTCCTTCTGCTGTGTGTTGGGGTTGATGCAGCTCGTATGGCTCGTGGCTGCGAGGAGAGACGTGTTATGTTAGAAACGTGTTCCTGAGCCTCACGAAGGCCAAGGCACAGACTGTGTGAGGAACGGCAGTGATCCATCCTGGCTGCCGTTCCAGAAAGCGCTTGAGCGCGTACTTGACCTTAGGTGTTCTTCCTGAATAAGGATGCTTTCCTGGATGGAAGCCTTGAAAAGAGGGAAAGCCAGCAGCTGTTGACGAGCTCTCTGTTCCTTGGTTCCAGGTGGCCATGGTGGAGGTGCAGCTGGAGGTGCAGTACAAGTACCCCCAGATGCTGCTGATCGCCTTCAGTGCCTGCACGACGGTGCTCGTGGCGGTTCATCTCTTCGCCCTGCTCATCAGCACCTGCATTCTGCCCAACGTGGAGGCAGTGAGCAACATCCACAACCTGAACTCCATCAGCGAGTCCCCCCACGAGCGCATGCACCCCTACATCGAGCTGGCCTGGGGCTTCTCCACCGTCCTGGGAATCCTCCTGTTCCTCGCGGAGGTCGTGCTGCTGTGCTGGATAAAATTCCTGCCTGTGGGCTCCATCCTGAAGAACGAGACCACCAACGTGGAGAAGCCCAGCAGCCACGCGGGGTGGCAGTCAGCACTGGTCTCCACCATCATCATGGTCCCCGTGGGTCTGATTTTTGTCGTCTTCACCATTCACTTCTACCGCTCCTTGGTGCGGCACAAAACGGAGCGGCACAACCGGGAGATCGAGGAGCTCCACAAACTCAAAGTGCAGTTAGATGGGCATGACAGAGGCATGCAGGTGGTGTGACAGAGCCTGCACGCCCCCTCAGCTGGGGCTGAGGGCAAAACACCCGGTTTGCTACTTGGTGGGACGCACCAGTGATGGATTATCTTGAGGCTTCAATATGTAAATGCTAATTGCCTGCCATTTCTAGCTGTGGGTTCTAGTGCTGTTTCACATGCTGGGGTCTCTGGCCTGATTCTGGTCCTACACACTTGGTACTTGAGTTGACACTGCCGTGGAGTTCAAGGTCAAAACTTTACCTTAACATTGGTTCAGGTAGCCAAAAATCTGTATTTTTTACAAATGCAATATTCTGTTGCCAAAAGTAAAACTGCATCAGCTTCCAAACAGCCAGTGTGTGTGTGTGTGTGTGTAGGACCTGTTTTACATGTCAGAACTCCCTGGCTGTCAGTGCAGCCACGATTAACTGGCTGCTCATTTCTAGAGCAGAGCTGGTTAACGTGGGTACCTGCAGCTGACTCAAGGACAACCAGGAAAGCACAACAGAAACTGAAAGTGTTGATCACCATTGTTCCAAAGCAAGTATTCCATAAATACATAACCTGAAAGAAATCAGCCTTAGCTTTTTTTGTTCTTTTCTTGCTATTCTTTACTATGTTTTTACAGCTGGGGGTGTAGAACTTTGAATTGCAGGAGGCTGGGAAGTTCTCTCGTACTTTCTTCAGCAGCGTCTGTCACTTTAGATCGAACGAGTGCCAAGATCATGTGTTTTTTCCCAAGAAGAGGCAGGAGTGCCCAGGGAAGGCTTACAGGTGTTTTAGTTTTAACAAGGACATTCTTAAAACAGAACAGTGCCGGGGAATTTAATGAGACAAAACTTTGAAGGACTAGCAAAGCGAGTTTCAAGGAGGTAAGGAGTGACAGCAGATATTGTACAAATCTGTTGCTGTGTCTTCTTCATTCACGTGTTGCTGCGATGCCTTTTGCCTGTTTTGCTGGAGAGAACAAGCCCAGTCCTGTCTATTCCATCATTTAGCTTTTTTCAATTGGCTGTAGCATTTTCCTGTCAGAAATGAAGGCTTCCTTCTCCCTTCACCAAAGCAGGCAGCTCCTCTGGTGGAACCTGGAGCTGTGCTGGCGAGCCTGATGGAGCTGGATCCGGCAGGAATGCTGTGTGCCATTAAAGAGCTATCCATTTCCCTTGAGCTCATTTCTTTTTTCAGCAGCTGAGACAGTGACACTTGCATGTCTGTGTTGCTTAGCAAGGGAAGCTTGTAAATTCTGTAGCATCCTTGTGGGTGAAAAACTTCTGAAAAAAAAAACAATTTTATGATTTTTGGTAACTTTGTGGAGGGAAAAGAGTGTTTTGCAATCATGAGCTCTTTGAAGGGAAAGTAAGGCTTTCTGCCACACAGGGCTGCAAGAAGCATAAGCACATTTTCTTGGCCCTGATCCTGTGCTGATTTCCTCCTCTGCACTCAAAAACTGCAGTTTCAGAGTCTCTGAGGCCTTATAGGTTTCTGAAATCATTAAGGATGTTTGTAATGCTCTATTTAACCCTGGTCCCTTATTCCACTGGGATTTGAGAAACTTAATGGCAGTGTATTATTACATGTCAGCTTCCCAGAACGGAGAGCACACGCAAACCCCAGGGCAGCAGGGTGAGACTATCCCAATATTCCTCTCTGGTGAGGGCCTTGGGAAACCAACTCTCATCTCTCATGTTTACATGCGAATGTGAGCGTTGCTGAACAAGTTGCTTAGCACTGTGTCTGTGGCTTTCATCTGCTGTTCTTGCTGCAGTTGGCATGTACCATATTGGCTGATGTGCAGCAAAGAAAAATAGGCTTTGTGTGCTAAATGACTAATCTGTACTCATGTGCATATGCAAAAAAATGAGGAGTGTCCTCCAGGAAGTGGGTGGTCCTGAAATTCATACAAACTCCCCAGGAATCCGCCGTCTCTCCCTTCCTCTTTTTACCATAATAAAAATTAAAGGTTTATACAACAAAATCAGAGTTCAGTTTTCTGCCTAGTAATGCACATGTGGGCTCTTCCCCCAGGAGAATTTCTGTTGTGAGGCCAGAGCCAGACCAGATGGGAAGAGTCTCTCATCTGTACTTTGCACTCTCCTTTAATAATACCCTTGTGTACTGAGGAGCTCAGGAAGTTGTCGAGGAAAGCATTGAGCCATTTTTGCAATTTAAAAGGAAAAGTTTCCCCCGTGTGCACACAGTGCTGTGAAAGCAATGCAGCTCGTTTGGAAACAGCCAATTTGTTAATTTAATTTTTTGCAAGTATAATGAACTTCAGCAAATGGAGAAATGCAGCAGAAACTGTGCTTTGATTTTTGTAGAATAACTCGTTGAGGCTTTGGTGGGATTGGATTCAAGATCAGTCTCAAGGCAGAGCATCTGTGACTGGAGTGGGATAGCCTTACTCCAGGGGGAGTCTGAGGTATGGTTTGGGATGGTGTCCCCGGGGGCAAATGTACTTAAAACAGAATAATAACATGCTTTCCCATCTTTGCTTGCAGCTCTGTGTCTTGTGTCTCTCTGGGCACCGAGTTCTCCCTTCCATGAGAAGCCCTTGAGAGTATTTTTGCTCAGTGACTGTAGCATCTGGGATCTCTCTGGGATCACCTTTGTGCTGTAACTCCTCTCCCTTCCCAACAACAGCATCTGCTTTTCTTGCTCCTGCCTCTCTTCCTTTCAACTTGTTTGCATTTTCACCTCTGTCAGGTCCAGACTTGTGTTGCAGACAGGTTACCTGTGGTACCAGCCGTAGCAGTTCATCCATAAAGGAAGGAGTAGGGATGTTGGAGTTGTCCAGGTGGGTGTTTCTGTGCTACAGCACTAGAAAATCCTTGCTCCTGCTGCTGCCCATGGCTGTCAGCAGGATTCCCATCAGTCAAGCATGAAGATTCCAGCCTTTCCACACTGTCACTGCTGTCCCGGCAGGCCTGTGTCATGTCTGAATTTGTCTGTCCCGTGCTGTCACCTCTCTGTCATTTCTGGGGTGTCCGTTTGTCATTCCTGGAGTGTCCCAGGTTTTGTGTGGCTCCGTTCCTGCAATTCCTGCCCAGAGATGCTTCTCCCAAGGGTTCCACCCTCAGCTGGGGACATGTGTTGAGGATCTCCCTGACGTGTGTCTTGGCTTTTTGTACCAGCCTTGGGCCCTGGGCTGCTGCACCCTGGGGTGGCTGTTGCCCTGATTCTCAGCCCCCTTGGGCTGTGACTCACTGGACCAGTTATTACCTTATTTGGGCCATTTCCCCAATTTTTGCTCTGCGGCTTAGCAGGGGGACAGCCATGATCTCACTCCAGAGTCCTGAGTCTTCCTCTAGATTTTTTTTTGGACAGCTTTTGCCCAGCAGAAAAACGCCTCTGCAGACTGCAGCGCTGCAGGGACCTTGCCTGCCCACCCTACAGCAGGGAAGG
This sequence comes from Manacus vitellinus, assembly GCF_001715985.3. NCBI lineage: Eukaryota > Metazoa > Chordata > Aves > Passeriformes > Pipridae > Manacus > Manacus vitellinus. The sequence goes on from NW_021940460.1 coordinate 4,992,150, forward strand.
AGCTGTCAAAGACAAGGGTACAGCCCAATTTGTGTCATTCCCAGGCACCTGCCCTGGTAATTTAGGAGGCAACTCCTCTCCCTCCTTCCCTGGTTAGCAGGAGTAAAGGCAGTGCACGACTGGGGGCCGGAGGGAGCTGTGGGAGCCCGAGCAGTGTCGGGTTCTCCCTTCGCCGTGTTTAGTGGCAGCTCTCGCTCTGTGAGCTCCCTATTTTTAACATCACCCCAGGGCAGGCCTGGCTCCCGTTGTTTCAGTGGGTATGTGACTCTCAGAGGGACTTTACGACCAGGAGAGATGGAGCAGTGTTGGGTTTCCACGTGACGGAGGAAAGCGATCCTGTGCGAGAGCCCCGGGTGGGGCGAGCGCTGCCGTAAGCGCTCAGATATGTGGGAGTGTTTATAGAGAGCTCCGGCGTGGGTTCAGCTGCAGAGAGAGAACATCCTTCCTCTTCCCTGGCCCTGGGATGTGGGGATGGGCAAGCCCGGCTTGCCTCGAGGACACCTGAGCTGGGCTGAGGGGTGGAGGTGCTCCTCTGGCCTTTCATAATGCGCTTTCTCTTCTGTCCCTGCCTTCAAACAAACAACAAAAGGCTTTTGGGATTTTCCCCACTGCTGCAGCTTCTTAATCTTCTAAATCTCATTGCATCTACTTTTAAGATAGCTGCCTCAGCACCCCCTCCAGGCTGCAATCTCAAATTCAGCTCCTGGCGAGGCTGGGCCAGGGGGGTTATTTTCTGATTAACTCTCAGGCTCTTTTCTCTGCACCCGACTCAAAGCAGTTTCAGTAATTTGACTGTCTGGATTTGGAGAGCATTCCCTTGAATCCCTGTGTGTCCAGCTGGGAGCTTGCCTTCTGTCCAGGGTTGTGACAGTGATGAGTGCTAAGAGGAAAATAAAAAAATCTGTATTTTAGCTTTGCCTGTTCTTGTTTTATCTCTGCATGAACAATATTTAATGTAGAGCAATGAATGTATCTCAGTTATTGTCCAGCTGTGTGAGAGAAACTGGATAAACTTGTTCAGTTTTGCACTTGTTACTGATTTCAGACTGATTTTTTGAAAGGCAGCTCAAGTCCTCCAGCATCCTCTATGGGTTAACTTGGGTTCTGCCTTGTTTTTTTAAAAAAAATCTTGCTCAGATATTATCCTTCTCCTTTTAACATACACAAGTAGATAACAATTAGATGTGCTTCCTTTTAATGAGGGTCTGGGTCTTGGCATGTGCTTTACAAGGAGGTTAAGGAGATGGTTAAGGAGATGAACAGCTGTGACAGGAACTTCTATATCAGGAAGACCATTAAAATTTGTCTTATGTTAATAATACCAGCTTAGTGGACAAAATTACTTTTAAGAGCTCATTAATTAAGACTAAAACGTCTTTGTACTTTTCTCAGACTTCTATGGTACTTGACAGTCAATTTGTTAATGCTTTGTAACTCTGCAAAACAGGGTTTTCTGGCTCTTTTTTTGTTTGTTTGTTTTGTTTTCTGGCTTTTTAGGAGAGAATGTACATAAAGTTTTGTAAAGTAATACTGAACAGATGGGTGTAATTGCATTTTGATCTAAGGATGATGCCCAAGAGGCTGTTTAAAATGTCAAAAGACTGACCCAGCAATTACTGTAGTGACGAGATTAAGTTTTGGACTTCAAAACCATTGAGACAAATCCCTCAGTTTTTGGCTCAGTATTTAATTATTTGCCTTTTTTCACATTTAAGATACCAACCAGGAAGAGCTGGAATTTTCTGGCAAGAGCAGCAGCTCCTGCATAGTTTGATTGAGGCAGAAAAACTCAGCTAACAAATGCAGGGCACAGAATGAACTAACACTGTGTATGTGTTATTGTGGCAATCTGATTCATCAGGAGCCATCATCTGCTTCCAGTGCAGAGAGAATGGAACAGCAGGTACACACAAGGAAAGTGTTTTAGCAGGCTGAGAGTGCAATATAAATCTAAAAGGGAGTGTTGGAAGTTAGGGCCAAACATTAATGGCAATACTTGATTGCTGCAGTTGGAGTGGATCGATGGAGAGGCTCGGAACTGGAAGAGTGATGAGGATATGAGTGCAGTGACTGCTCTGTGAGAACCTGCCCTGGGTTTCCTCTGTGTGTCTGTGCTGGGCTCCCCCAGGCTGACAGCCTCCTCCTCCTGTGTGGACAAAGCTCCTCTGCTCCAAAGGCAGCTCCACGTGCTGTCCTGGGAACATCATGCTCCCAAAGGCCTGTGGATTCCACCCACACAGTGCTGATCACACCAGGCTGCAGAAAAGGTGAGGAACTGCTGTTTTGAGAGCACCCCCTGCTTTTGGGAGTGAGCTGGAGAATCACAGAATGGGCTGGGTTGGAAGGGTCCTTACTGATCATCCAGTTCCACTCCCTGCCATGGGCAGGGAACCTTCCCCTATCCCAGGTTGCTCCAAGCCCCCTCCAACCTGGCCTTGGACACTTCAGGGAAGGGGCAGCCACAGCTTCTCTGTGCCAGTGCCTCACCACCCTCACAGGGAAGAATTTCTTCCTAATACCTAATGTAGATCTACCCTCTTCCAGTTGCAGCCTACGAGGAATTTCCTGGGATAGAGCTCTCTGTGCCTGTTCATGTTTGCAGTGACAGGTTTCCATCAGAGAGGCCATGCTGTGACTGCTGGAATCACTCCTGGAGCACCTCAGTGACACTCCCCAGCCTGCCTGGATGGAGGTTTGGGGTTTGGGACTGCTCATGGCAGCCCTGCTTGTGGATCTCTGCAGGAATTAACACGTAGCCAATGTCCACAGCTATTTAAATACAGGGCTAAACTGAACCTGGTTCACTGCACAAAGGGCTGTAGCTGTATCTGTTGGCTTAAACTGATAAGAAATATCCTGATTGACCCAACTGATTTCTAGTAAGGGTTTTGGGTAAAGAGCTCCCTCCCCTGCAGTCCCTAAAGCAGAGGGCAGTGCCTGTGGCATTAGTGCATTACTGTACAGTAAATCCTGTGCATTGTGCCAGGGAAGTACTTCTAGGGCAGAACACAGCAGTGCAGGGATGCTGAGATCCTGTTTGTAAATATGTCTGTCCCCTTTCCTTACCAACCAAAGCCAGGCAGCACTGTAATGTGGTGTTTTACTGCTGTAGGTGTGACTGTGCTGAATGGTTTTCATGGCACAACTGTATTTATTAAAGGATCACACTTCTTCCATGGCACAACTTCATTTTCAAGAGCACAGAAGTTTGTTCAGAGCAGACAGATGGCCTCAAATCAGCTTCTGCTGCAAATGACTTACTTGAATCTTAGGTACGAGGCATGATTCAAACCTGACTGCTGGAGGTGCCAGGAAAATAAATGATAGCTGCCAGTGTTGCAGTCTGTTGCCCAGCTTATTCCCAAAATCAGACTCTTGCTACTGAGAGCTGACAGCGGGGTTCAGAGATGACAAATGATCAGAAAATAACACAGCCTGTGCAGGCCTTTGGTCTGATCCCTGTCCAAGCTTGAAGAGTGGCATCAGCCCTCTGCAAATGCTGCTCTTAGATCCCAGAAGATACAGGTCACACACGGAATTCATGATTAATCCTCATTGTTAAGAGCCTGAATCTTCAGCAAAGGATAATTACTTTAATTAGTTCTCAGTGTGTTGTACTAGCTGTGGAGAGATACTTGCTTACCTTCCTCCCCTGGGAGCTGGTCTCTGAAGGTTCTGAGGAGGGTGAAAAGATAGTTGTGCCCCCAGGGCGAGGTGGAACACTCAAAACCGTCTGACAGTATCAAGTGTGGGCCAGGAAAGGTTAAAATATGTGGCAGGGCCTGGGCTAAAACTGTGTCAAGGGCTGTTTGATTTTCAGCTCAGTTTAATGATTCTAACTTACTATCTTCTAAGCACTTCAGTGTTTAGAAACTGGCTGTTTGCTTTTTTGTTAAAACGCAGCTAATGGATACAACAGCTCATTTCTGACTTTGGCCTAAAAGCTCCCATTGCCCAGCATAGCCTTTGAAGCCCACTCCTTCCTTGCAGTCCCTTATTTCTGTTTGTCAAATTTCCACTTTATTGAGCTTCTCTCTGCACACACCTGGTTCCTCACACACACAAATAAACCGGGTCATACAAATTCCGTACCTCGTTTTACAAATTTCCTAACAAAGGGCAACTCGGCCTCCCCCTTGATCACACCGGCCTGCCTTGGAATGAAAGAGCTATTTCCAGCAGTCCTTTGCCCAGTTCCTCGTGCCTTCCCCCGGCGCTGAACTCTGCAGAGAGCTCCCTGAACGTGACACAGACCCGGCGGTTCTCGATGTGCTTGCGGTGGATCCCGTGCTTCCACTTGTACCGCGCGTCCCCCTGCAGCACCACCAGCGCCCTCCGGGGCAAGTGAACAGCAACAGTCACCTCCTTACTGGGAACCAGCCTCGGCGGCACAACGCCCTCGATTCCCTCCTCGCCCGAATTTCTGCACGCTGCTGTTTGTGTGAGAGACCCGGGGGGGCTTAATTGCCCTTTGCTGAAAGTGGGGGATAGTTGGATGGTGTCCTCTGAGTCACAGGACATGGAGAGCACGGTTTTGGAGAGCAAGTTTAAGCTGACCAGACGCTCCCCCCACAGCCACCAGTCATCAAAGTGGGGGTCTATGGCAGAACCCCTCTCTGGTGTGTAGTCCAGGTTACACTGTTCAACAGGCAAGAAACCACTGAGCACAGAGCAGGCCTTCATTTGTGCCACGATCTTCCTGCTGAAACTTGGCAAACCGGTAAAGCCATCAGCTTTTAGCCTCTGCTTCTTGAAGTTCACTTTGGGTCCATAGTCCTGTTGGAAAAGAAGAGGGAGGGGGAAAAAAGCTGGTGTAAAGGGAAAATCTAGGACAAGCCTTTTTGGAGAGGCTGTGGTCCCTACCAGGATTCTGTTCTCATCGCTTCCTGGTCACCAGGTTCCAAAAGGACTCGGTGAATGTACCTTAATCTCTCTGGAGTTGGATTTGTAAAGTAAAACCAAACCCACACACCCACTTCTTTCCCTTGGAGATTGTGTGAGCTTTACTGCCTGGACATGCACCATCAAATACTGTTTGTTTTGACTATCATGTGTTTTTCCAAGAAGTTGATTTTAACGACAGGTAATTCTCGGCATTGATTTCAGGAAAAGCTTTCAAAGGAAGACATTTAACGAAACATCTAAATATCTGGGGGGTTGACTGAAAACATCTTTCCTTTTCCAGAGGCATCCAAGATCAAATGTGCTTCTAAAATCCAACCTGCTTCTTTCGGCCAGACTGTGATGGTTTCCAGTCATCTCGATCCATCAGTTCCACTATCTCACACTCTTCATCTTCACTAATGAACTCCTCCACCAGGAACACCCCTGGAAAGGGGAATGCCCAGCCAGCAAATTCCGAGTGCTCATTTCCTTTAGCTAGGCCTGTTGCTGGACAGTAAGTGAAATTATCTTCTCCCTGTGGAAATAACAACGGAAAAGAAAAAAAGCAATTAAAGGCATTTTCATTTTTTTACCACTGCAACCTTGATATTGCAGCAGGAAAACCGTACGGGATTCTTGCAGACATGAGAAATGTTACAGCTGCTTTTGGGGAACAACTATTCCCTGTTTTGTTTTGTTTTGTTTCCACGAGGTGCTTGCTTGAAGCCACTTTGCTTTACTAGTGATGTCTTTATCCTACAAAGACAGGGGAAGAACCGGTGATCCTCGGGGCCACAGGTGCAAGGAGATTAATGGTGGGCATCGCTCAGGCGGGCTGGAGAGATATGGTTTGTCATAAGCAATAAATGTTGAATGAGGAAAGTTGATAAAAATCGCCCGGGCCGCAAGGCTAAGCTGTAGGAAATGAGTGTGATGCGTGGAGCTCAGGTGAGCTCCCTCTCTACTCCTGAGCGCAGCCGGGGCGTTACGAGGGTGAAGAATCCACAGTACCCCTGGGGGGAACGGGGGCTGTGCCTTGTCCCCACCTGCCCCG
>NW_021940460.1:4999030-5014670 GCF_001715985.3 Manacus vitellinus
CGGAGTGGCCGAGCATCCCCTCCGCAGCATCCCCCGTGGTGCTGCGGGGATGGGGACATGCCATGCCCGGCCTTCCCTGCGGCTCAGTGGTGTCACAGCTGTGTCTGAGGTGTTGGTGTGGTCACAGAGAGGGCGATGGGGACATCCACAGCCACTGGTGTCACATTTTCCTTAGCGCTTAGGGAGGTTTGGTAGGTTCAACCTCACCCCGTGGTTTGGCTCTCGGTGACAGCTCTGTCGCTTGAACGATCAAATCCCAAACATCTGCCGTTCAAAACTGGTTTTCCGTTCAGCCTTTTTGTGCTGGTATAAAATGTTCCATACCTGAAGGACTGTCCTTACATACAGGTGTTAACAAAGCAGTGCCTCGTTGCCCATCACACAACATTCCAGGTGCTGTAGGTGTGTGGTGGTGCTGAAATGAAGCCCAAGGACAGCTCAGTACCCCCTGTGTTCCCCAGGATGTGCTGGAATGGCATTTAGGCAGCTCTGATCTAACACAGAAAGACAGGAGCGAGCCTGGCCTTGGAGCTTTGTTAGCTTTTATTTCCCTCCCTTGGAATCTGTGTCAGGAAGAGTGGTAAACCCTGAACCAGTGATTTCATGAAGCTCCTTTGGACTTGTCAGTGTTGTTATTCTAAATATCAGCATATCCCTGTGTGTGCATGTCCTATCCCACCCACAGCAATGCATGGAAACATCTGTTAATTACCAACAACACACAGAATGCTGTTGATATTTTTCTTCCTTGCTGAGGAAATGATGTTATTAATGGGTGGATATTTACGTTTCTACTAATTACTTCAGTTTTCCAAAATTTTAGGGGATTTTGGAGTTGTCAGCCAAACAGTCTGTCCAGCTGGTCAGGCCAGTGAGTGCACTGTCATTTTCTTGAGAGGAAGGGGTTCACAGCAGGTATATTTATTCTTTCTGTTGCTGTTTGTTTGAAAGCCTGTTGGAATTCCTGGAGCAGAGCCCAGGAGAGGCACAAACAGGTAACTGTGAGGCTGTCAAGGTCCTGAGGGTCATCCCCTGCAGCAAGTCTGTCACTCTAACAGCCACAGGACGTATCCTTGTTGTTTTGGAGATGGATTGGGTCAGCATGTTGGGAACCTGTGCCCAGCCTAATAAGTAAAAAAGGCCACTTCCAACACAGCAGCAAAATCAGTACATAACCTCATAATGTTTTTTTTTTCCCCTTTTGGAGTCAGTTAAAAGCATTTCCTCTTATTCCTGTTTATTTTTCCTGGAAGGTTACAAGAAGAGATCCTACAGCTGACTCATTACTGATTCCGGGAGAGGGGTGGAGGTTAAAAATGTCAAAAATCACTACAGAACTTCTTTTGGAAAGAGCAGTTCCAAGATCTACGAGGCTCCGGAAGATCGAGACACTGAAGTAAGTGCAGGCAGGCCCATGGAAAATTCCAGCTGAATTCAGCTTGGGTGATAGTTTTCTTTTTTTCCTTTGCCTTTTTTTTTTCCCTAAGCATTTTTACAAAAAAAAAAAAAAAAAGAAAAGAGAGGCAGTTCCAGAGCACAGAACTGAGGTGGCATTCCCAGTGCAGGATCAGAGAGCACTGGTGGCACTGTATCCAGATAATGGACAGTTGTCACCTTTTTTTGCCTTTTTTATTGTATTTTTGGTGCCACCTTCTTTCTGTGAAACTGGATCCTGATTTCCTAACTCCCAGATATCATCCCTACCCCCAGAGCACTTCCATCTTTGTTAGCAATTGCTTAATGTGAACAAGAGAATCTTCTGGCCTGGATTATAGAGGGTTTTTAAAGTATTTTTGGCGTTATTTCCCTTCCGTTTTCCTCTCCCTCCATCACTTTCTGTCTCCTCTAAATCCAATTATGTTAGTACCTCAAACATTGCAGAGAGGGAGAATAAACTCTGAAACACTTAGAAACCACTAAAAACAGGTTTGTTGCTCAGATCCTTAACAGAGGTCATTGCAAATATGTGTCCTTCCAAATGTTTAATGTAGTGGAATTTCAGTGTTCCAGAGCTGGTCAATCTGAGTGACTCAGCTGGCCAGTTTCTGGCTGGTGCCTTTGTTGTTTTTGTTCCTGATGCAAAGGGTTTGAGTTTCACATGTACTCTTTAAAGTTATTTCTTTTGGTTTGTCTTGTGCTAAAATAATTATTTTTAGAGAGAAACTCAAAGGTTTATCCGAGGAGCATCAGCTGCAGTAATCTGGGTAACAGAGTGATGGGGAGGTGCTTGAAGCAGTGGATTTCTGGAATGTGGCTTTTCCCATGCTTCATACCATGGTGCTGATTATATGTCAGAAAGTTTGGGGAACAGTGTTGGGTTTCTCCCCAAAATGACACCACAGTCAGACTCAGCTTTGCAGCCAGCTGAATTCTCAGCCTTTCTGACTGGCTGGTAAGGCCTCTGAGATGGCAAGTGAAGGAGAAGGGACCTTGCTTCCTGGGTTTATTTGCCTCATTTATTCACACTTCATTTACATCAAGAAGCCTTTTTTTTACTGATCATTAGAGACAGGATTTCTGTTTGTTAAAGGAACTCAGGCTTGTGCCCTCAGGAGATGTTGGCTGCCAGGACTAGAAGCTCCCTTTGGAGCTCACCTAAATGATCTAACCAAATATAAATGGCCCTGCTTATAATATCCAGTTTTCAGTTTCTTACAGAAAAGGGGTATTGCTTTTTCCCTCACAAATATTATACCTCTTCCTCTTTCAGCACAATACTTCTGTTTTGGTGGCAGCTTTGGAGTCTTGTTAGGTAGATTCCCTTATTTGCCTTTGGAAGTTTTTGCAGCAAAATTCACTATAGAAGAAATGGAAAAATCACTTTTTTGGTCAGGTTAGTTCTTTGAAAACAGGCAGATTATTTGGGGGCCTGCTCTGCACTTGCCTGAAGTGTGAAATAATAAATCCAGTGCATTCTATGGACAGAATAGACTGATGGTGTAGTGAATAAGTGTCATGTATTGCTTCAGCTTGTTTTGTTGAATCACCATTGCAAAGGAATAAAATACCAAAACTCTTAGAGGTTCTTACTACAAAATAAGAATGTTTCTGGTGATTCACTGCTCCCAACCAGCTCTGTTACCCATAGGGGATTATCTGAATTGCAGGTTAATTATGCTGCAGGAACTTTGGCAGACCTGAGCCCCTGATGGTGTCTGTTAGCTCAAACACATTAGCTTTCCCACGTGTGTGTGCTCAGAGTCCAGAATGCAGCAGACAGGAAAAAGCAGGGGCCTTGTATCCTGTGAAATCAGCCCTTGGTTTTCCAGTGAGATGCAGATAGTTCATGTTATCTTTTGTTTTCAGCCTGTCCAAGCTGCAGTTGAAGACTGGAGATTTAGACCCGCGGTTGTTTTCCCGGCTGAGGCACCTGCAGAAACTAGATCTCTCTGATAATTTATTGGACAAATTTCCCAACAGCCTAACCCTGCCTGATCTGCGTGTCCTAAACTGCAACAATAACCAGCTGGAAGATGTAACTGCTCTGAAACAGTTCCCTCTGCTCGAGGAGCTGACCTACGAGAACAATGTGTACTTGACAGTGAGTTACCCCCCATCCTTACAAGCTCAGCATTAAACAGAGGGGCAGACAAACAGCAGTTATGCAGAGTTCTTATATGTTGTTCTTGGGCAGCAAGTGTAAGGGCATCTGAGAAAACAACCAGTCTTTGTGTGCCCCTCCACCACTTCGTGCCACTCTTTACCAGTCTGCAGACATCAGTTGCCCCAAACCACTCAGATATCCATGTCTGCATGTCTTGAACTCCTGTTTCTCCAAGTCAGACTCCATCTTAGGCAGTTTATTAGGCAGAGTATCTCATGATCATGCTTGTGTTAAGTAGAGTAATAACTGTATAGAAATGTCCTTGTAGAATCATGGAATCCCAGAATGGTTTGGGTTGGAAGGGACCTTAAGGATCATCTTGTTCCAGCCCCTTTCATCAAGCAGGGACACCTTCCACTATCCCAGGTTGCTCCAAGCAACCGCTAAACTGGCCTTGGACACTTCCAGGGATGGGGCAGCCACAGCTTCTCTGGGCAACCTGTGCCAGGGCATTACCACCCTCAAAATAAAGAGTTTTTTCTTAGTATCTAATGTTTAGTTAGTTTTAGTGCCCCTTGTGCTTTGGAAGAGCAGATTTGGTCCTCTGATGAAGGTTTAAACTTGATGATTAGTTCTAGTTTAGGTTTCTGACTTCTCCCAAGAGGCTCTGCTGCCTGTACAGGTTAAACATCCAAAACTGGAATTTTACTTGTGCTTTAGAGTGGCATCAACCCCTGTCACCATCCACAGAGGCTTATTTGCTATTGTATGCTGGCAGCGTGGCTGCATGGTGAACTGTCTGACCTAAAACTCACCTGGCCCAAAGAATTCCTGCTGGAATTCATTTACTGGAGGCAGGACAGGCCTTCCTCTGTGTTAGAGTTAAAGGATGGGAGTAGAACAGCCTGCCTTGCACTCAGGCTGAGCAGATGAGTGGTTACACAGCCCCCACCTTGTGTTGGATGTTAGTACTGCCTGAGGGTTGGGCAGCTCTTTTGTCTGCAATTTGAGATCCCAGCTCACAGGAGAACATGGATTCAGAATTAAAAGGCGAAGTTCAAGCTGGAAACGCTGAAGAGATTTTAAGAAACAGCTTTTCCTTCCTAGATATGTTCTTCTCATCATTGGCTGTATTTTCATCAAGGACTAAAGCTAAAGCAAGAACCACGTGTGCAGTTTTTGTAACTCTGGTGTCTTCTCTCTTTAGCTCAACGATGACTATAAAGTAATGTTTCTTTTGGAAAATCTTCGGCTGCTCAATGGCAAGGACATAACCAAACTGGCCAATCACGTGAGGCATGTCCACAGCCGTAAGCTCACCAGCAAGGTGAGGTGTCTGATATTTCCTTAATCTCTAAACACCTGAGAAGTAACTAAATATTGTTCTCAGAGAATGCAAATAAGCATCAAATGATTTGCAATAACTGTGGTATGATCTGAGCCCAGCCTGCAGTTTGGGCCACCCAGGAAATGTCTTACTTCTGCTTTCTCTGGTCCCTATTTGCATTTGCTCTACCTGTTCTGTGCAGCCAGCTTTGCCTGTGGTTTAAGTGACAGGAGCAGGGCCAACCAGGTCTGTGTCTGACCCTCTAGTTTTTCAGGTCACTCTGATCATCATTCAGGAACAGGAGAAGCCTGGTGCTGACAGAACAGCTACATACACCTCCCTGTCTAATTTATGTTACTGTCCAGGCCGCAGGAATGGGGAGCACAAAACCAAGCTCAGGATAATCTTGCTTTTTCCAGCATACACCAGTAACAAGAATTTGTTTGTTCTTCTTCAGCTGTGCATGTTTGGAACTGTATTTTCACTCATTTGTGTACACAGCTTAGGTCCTGACAGACTGTCCCCCCAAAGCATGTTGTGATCTGGAGCAAAATTACTGTTCTATTATGAAAAAGGTTTGGTTGGTTGGTTGGTTGTTTTTGTGCATTATTGCTCCTACCACTAGTAGTCTAGTTAGTTGATCTTGTTAATTCCTTCTGTGTATCAGTGGGGGGGGGAGATCAAATACTGAAGACTGGGATGTCTTATTGTGCTGACTGTTGTCTGTGAAATACCTGTGTACCTATCAGGTACCTCCCTGTTAGGAAGGCACAGTGTAAGACTCCTTAAGGCCATTTACTCTGGATCCAGAGGCATGAAATCAGGCATTGCTCTGGGTCCAATGCTGGCAGAGTCTGCTTAGGCACACTCCCCTGAGCTTGGTTCAGAGGAACTGGGTTTTCTGTTAGATGAAATCATGGTTTGAACACTGATTAAAAAAATGGAAGTGGTGCCATCACGTAGCTACCTCAGGGTTGGCAACTTCTTCAATGCTTTCACAGGTACTCTTGTGCTTTTCTGCTCTGTTTTTTCTGTCGAGTAGACTCAGTCTTTCTGCCTAGGTTACTGCTCACTGGGAAAAATTCTTCCGTGACCAACTTCCTGAGAAATACACAGCTGAGCAGGTGAAGTCCATCAGGAAGAAGTTCCTGAAGTCAGTACAAACCAATGTAGTGTATGGACCCAGCTCCCTCAGTGAATTCACCCGCTGGCGGGTAGGTTGTGTCCCACTTACCCTTCTGTTCTTCAGGCAAGGACCCTGCTCCTGATTCTGAGTGGATTTGATTAAAATGCTCCATGGATTTGGGTGCAGGGCTCCTGCAGACAGGTGGTATCACTTCTTGTGGTTTTCTTCACTGCTTCATGAAGCAGTTACAGGAGCACTAAGACTAAACATGCACCAAGTTGTGATGACTGTCATTAAACATTGTTTTTTAATTCATAAGCAATAACCATAATTGTACTAATTAACAAGACTGCAGTATCCTTAATACTTAATTATTTGCAAATTAGTTTAATGGCAACCTTTACTCTTGATGAAAGCTGTATGAAAGGAGAAAAGATAATGACAAGTGTAGTTACTCCCAGTGGGGAAAGATACCATTTAGTTTGTAACATTTGTTTTATTTGTATGTGCATACACACAATTGAGGCTTCCATCTCTCCTTTGTCTTGTGTCATTGCTGTGCTGTTGTTTTCACAACTGTGTACCCTGGATGCCCATAACAAAGTGAAGTTCTTGGGTCATGTAATGTCAACAGAGGACTTGGCCTGCCAGGCTCTCTCAGCTGAGGACTCCTCCACCACTTGTGAAATTCATGTGGAGCAGTGGGAACAGATATTAAAACCTTGGCAAAGCAGCTCTTGACACATCAGAGTTTGACTGCTCTTGATTTTTTTGTCTTTTTTTTTTTTTTTTACATATTTCATGTTTGCTTCTAAGGTGAAAATGATTGCAGAAGAGTTTCTGTCATACTCACTGGGTCTGGAGCTAAACTCAGATACTGAACCAGAGGAAAAGGCAGATGAGAATGAGGAAGAAAGTACAGAAAGCCCTAGGGAAGCTGCAGAGGACGTGGCTCAGGTAGGTGATTTTTCCAGTTACATTAACAATGTCCTTTCTGTGTCTTACAAACTCAGTAGCTCTTGTCAGTTTGCATTTATGACCCTTTGGTAACCACAGGGGCAGTCCCAGGCTCCAGCCTGTATCCAGCAGCTCAGGCTGATTCTCTACAGCCAGATTGAAGCTTTCCCAGCCATGTGAAGGTTGAGTTGCTCTCCAAGAGGAGAGAGCTTCCATTCTCATAGAAGACACAAAAGATTCCATGAATCTTACTGACTCCACTGACTCCCTAGGAAGGGATATTTTTAATTAGAGAGCTGGGTTGATGGCTGGCCAGACTGTGCTGATTTTTGCCTGCTTGGAAATGGCTGCAGATTGAACCCCCGTGGTCCATGGACCAGATTTGTTTTTCCATATCGTATGTAAATCACAAGTAACTGGGAGAGGGAGCTGAAAATGAGTCTGGCTGTGTGATTTTCATTAGCTTCTGCCTCTAGGAACCCTGCAGCTCTGGGCTGTCTGATTCGTGGAGCCCAGGCTGTAACCATGGGAGGGTACTTGCATTTGAATAACTAATATCTCTAAACTTACAAATCACTGGGAAATCTCAGGAAAGCTAAAAACCTTCTGCAGAAACTGAGAGCATGACAACGTGTCTTACAGGTCACAGTAACACCCAGCAAGAGGAAAAGAAACCATTCAAAGTCAGGCGCTGGAAACAAGAGGTCCAAGTCCCAGGCAAACACCGAGGAGGAGGCTGTAGTTAATCCCAGAAAGTCCAGCCATGTGCAGGATGACCCAGCTCCTGATAAACCAAGAACATCAAACCAGCCAGCCAAGGAGACAACCCCTGAGCAGGGAGCTGAAGGGACACAGAAGAATGGAGAGCAGTTTCCCAAGGGGCAAAGCAACAGAAGATCCAGCCAGATGACAGGGGAACAGAAAAGCCAGGAGCAGGACAATGGAGTTGTTACTTTGACTCCAGTGAAGAACTCCAAGCGAAAGGTAGGTCCACCAGCCCCCTGGGGATTGGCTTTTGGCCTCTTGGTGTAGTGGGAGGAGCTGCATTCAGGTTTCATCAGAGCTCTACACAGCTTGGAGCTCACATATGTATTGTGAGTTAAAGTTTTGGTTTGTTTTTTTGTTTTTTTTTGTCATTGTTTTAAATCCCTCAGAAGCGTCAGGGAAGGAAAGGGACACCCCCAGGAGACGGTGAATCCCCTTCAGGGGACGGATGGACCAGCGCTCCGAGGTGGTGCTCTGAAAGCCTGTGCTTAGAAATGGGACTGGCAAGCCTTGCTCTCAGGTCACACCGATGGCTGCACGGGGAAAGGTGTTTCCCCCTCAGCTCAGGCCAGTGGGGGTCTGAAGGGCTTCTCACATTTCTCTGCAGCAGGATGGGGTTCCCTGCTTGGGTCTGCTGGGCACATCTGAACACTTGTCTGCTGGTTTAGGAGTCTTGAGCATTGCTGGCACCTCAGCCTCTCCTGTGTCCTTCAGTTTAACTCAGATTGCTGTGTTCAGTAGAGGGTTCTGTCAAGGCAATCACAGGCAAACCGCTGTCAGGGGAATGAATTGTCTAAATGTGGATGGTTTATTGTAGGAGGATGTCAGTGCAGAGCCATTGCATTTTCTTCAGTGTCACAGTAAAGGCAACAGCCGCGAGGATTTTAAAACGCAGCTCTGGTCCTGTGTCTTCGAGCCAGTGCTAGACTCTGGAGCCAGGAAAGGTGAGCTCTTAAAGAGGTTTGCAGGATTCCCAGAACCACCTGGCTCTGGAATCCCGGCGGACTCCATGCGTTAGACCCCTGCTCCTTCGAGCCGTAGTCTCCGTTGTCAGGAAGAGACTTGCTTACGTATTTCTTCTTTGACTTTGAAAGCAGGAGGCTGGGAGAGCACCAGGCAGTGATAAGCTGCAGTCTTCGTGTGTTATCCCTGAACCTGGGAACTTCTCACCCATTTTTTTTTCCTCTTTCAGATCCCATTGTGAGCTCCTCCAGAACCGTGGCAACCTGTGGAGGGGAATCTGTTTGTCTGATTGATTGTGAGACAGGGACAGTGCTGAAAAAGTATAAGGTGGCTACAGAGGTGGGTTGCAAGTGGGAAGGGTAAGCATTGAATGGGAATGCCATAATCTATAATACTGACATACACATATGCATAATATATATTACAGAGAGGTCTGAAAGGTTGTCAGGCATTAGCATGGACAGGTCTTAAATGTATGAAGATACATAGTAAATATTTCTTGCTTATCCTTTTAGCCTGGTTTGGGTTTATACTTTTATTAGTTTAAAAGATTAGTGTGCCTCTCCCCTCACGCAGGTGTATCTGGCTGCTAAGCCTGCTTGACAGCATAGAGGAATAAACATCCTGTTTCTGTAGTTTGTGTTCTTCTCAGGGTTGTTTTGAGTTTTGGTGCTCCATCTTAAAATAGTGGTGGTGTTTCACCTGAGTAGCACTTGTGATAGTTGTCTTATCTCTGAGCTAACAGGTCTGCTGTCACTCTATTCCTGGTTTCTTTCTGTCCCAGGAGTTCTTCAGTGTTGCATGGACAACCCTCACAATGGTGATCAGCGACAGTCGGAAGAAAGCTCACAATATCTTGGCAGCTGCTGGGAGGAGAGGGATTGTCAAACTGATCCATGTGGCAGCTGACTTCTGCTACGGAGAGATAAAGGCTCACAAGAAGCCCATTGCTACTGTCTGCTTCAGCCCAACCCAAGAGACCCACCTCTTCAGTAAGTCTCTGCTTCAGAACCTCTTTAGCTTTAGTAATAACGTGGAAAATTCAAGGCTTCCTTAACAAGGGGAGTTGTCACCAGGGCAAGCAGGGACACACACACACAAAGCACACACAGGTGTTAGGGAGAGACCATTGTTAGTCTCCTGTGGCAGCAATTTACAGCAGGACAGATTGTTTCTGCCAGGACCTGGCTCTTCAGCTGAGGTGCAGCAGCTCCTGTTTCCCCCTCGGTGGCTCTCAGGGTGGCTGGCACACACACACGAGCCACAAACAGGGCCAGCAGTGGATGCGTTCCACAGGGGTGAGTAAGAAGAATGACAGGCAGAGCAGGCAGCTGGGGGCAGGCAGTGGCAGGGCTCTCCTCGAGCACAGCAGGGTATTATGAGTTTTGGATTTCATTTTTCCCAACAAGCACAACTATGTGCTCAATTGATTTTGAATAAATGACTTTTTTTTTTTTTTTTTGAGTTCTGTGCCTCATCAGAGATTTTTATTCAGGTCCTGATGTCAAAGAGAGCTTTGCCACACGCAGTGGGGCCCACAGAGGCCGTGGCTTATGGACTGGTAATGAACCATCATATTACAAATTGGAGCTGCATTGTCAGGCTGTAGAGTGAGCTGGTACAGAGCCATTCAGGCCACACCTGCGCCCCACAGCACATTGTTTCTCTTGCCTACAATTACCCACATCCTGGAGTGGTTAGAGTGCTACATGAACCATTAAAAGTGGAATTTTTTTAGAACAGGGGATACTTTTCAAGAAGAAGCTCAAGAGTGCCAAAAGCAGAAGCAGAAGAAGGGATAAGGAGGTTGATAGCACATCTATATAATGCTATGGACAGCAAGGCTCACCCTAACCCTATATATTGCATAGAAAAAGAGTAATAAAGGGAGAGTCTTTGCATCCCTCTTTGGAGACTGGACACCAACAAACTGAGTTTGAGGGGTGTCATCTGATGGGGATCCAGATCACTCTGAGTAATCTATTAGGATTGTTTCTGCTATCAATATCTCAGCATGGTGACATTTCTCACCCTTTACATCAGTACCTAACTTTCCCAATGGAAGCTGCTGTGGATGTGAACACAGTAAGCCAGGGATATAAAGCAGTGTCTGCCTGAGAGTAGAGGTTGCCGCTCGTATTTTAGATCCCACCATAACCCCTGAGCAGAAACAAGCTTAGAGGGCCACTAATTAACGACTCTGTGAAGCCACAACTCATTAATGGACAGCAGGAAAGAAACTTTGTTTTATTTGCCCCTCTTAGAGCACAGGATAAGAACACAAAGTATTGACTGTGCATGCCTGACAGTGTCTGTGGAGTGGTGTGGGGCCAGGAGCCTTGGTGACTGCTGCTGTGCTTTAATGAGCTCTCTGATGCCACAGCCTTAGAGTGTAACAGCCTGTGCCTCAGGTAGAATTGCCAGCTTAGCACGAGAAGAGCCAGATGAGCAGCGGTGTCACTACCTGCTTCTCTTCTGTGTCCCACAGCTGCATCCTATGACAAGCGAATTGCACTCTGGGATATTGGGATTCCAGACTGTGACTACAATTTCAAAGCAAGGTAAAGGTTCAAAAACCAGATGTGTGGCCAGTCCAGGAGCCTGTAACTACCACGTTGCAGCACCACTTAACTGCTTGTTCTCTTCTGTTTTGTAGCCAGCTGCTGGTGCTGGAAGCAGCCTCTATTCCCTTACGGATTGCCCTGGTGCCCACCTGCCCGGAGCAGTACCTGCTGGCAGGCTGTGAAGGTGGCTGCTTTGCCTGGAACATAAAACTGGATAAAGGAGAAAAAAGCAGGTGAGAACCAAAAGCTGGGACCGTGAATTTGCTTTCCATAACAAGAAGAGGTAGTCCTAGCAAAGGTTTGATTTCTAACTCAGGAGGTTTGAGCAAAAGCAGCATGTCCTACCAAACTTAAAACACCCTCCCCTTCCCATAGTGGCCAGAAAAAATATGAGCATGTGCTAAAGGATCTTGCAGCTCTGTGCTTGTATTAAAGCTCCAGGCTGCTTTGCAGGAAGGCTGGCAGGAGTGTAATCTAATACCCCAAAACTTAAGGGTGTGTCATCTCAAAGTAGTGTAACAGAGTGTGAATTCTTGGATCGATTTCCAGTCTCACAGTGAGGCCTTCCCTGCCCCTGGTACGTGAGGTAACCCAGGAAACTGGCACTCTGTGGGAGCTCAGGGAAAAATTACAAGAAAGAAGCAAGTAAAGTCATGCCCTGCTGGCAAATACTAATCTTGATGCCTGCAAAAAGAGATGAAGTGAAACAGCAATCTCTTAAGGAAATGGGCTTCTGCTTTCAATAAACCCATACTTACAGAAGTGTAAGTTCAAGTGATTATTCATCTGAACTTGGCAAGAGACTCACTAACACACCGATTTCCTTCTGGGCTCTGTACCTGGGTGCCCTTCCACTGCTGCTGGCTCATTTCACCCTTCCCCCCTGCTCTAGGCCTTTTGAAGCCATATTCCAGTTTCCTGATGATGAAAGCATGACAACATCTCACAGGGTTGATGGTCTGGCTTTTCTGAATGACGATGTCGTCGGTGAGTGTAAACACAACAGCCCAATCCCAAAAAAACAGTGGGGCACCTCAGCAAGTGCAGGATAAAGCAAGAACAATGAGCAGAGGGTGACTGCCTCGTTAGTTGGGGGCTACACAGAAGGGAATTTTTTCCCAGAGTCATTTATCTTCCCAAAAATATGGCCTAGAGCATAAACCCATGTCTGGGCAGGACTGTAAATCAGATGGACCCATCCCCAAGGGCATGCTTGGCCAAGTAGTGCCAGTGTGGAAGGAAGGAGAGCTCCTTTCTGCTCAGGGGCTGGTGGCAGCAGTCTTTTCTGCAGGGGAACTGGAGGTTCCACATCATGGGCTGGGTTTTTCTGAATAGCTTATGCTTGTTCTGCAGTTCAGGAACGTAAGCATAGCACTGAAAATCTCTCTGCAGCCTCCACTTGTCCTGAAATGAGGTAAAGCAGGTGGAAACAGTTGTTGCTGGATCAGGTCCCAGGTCCTAAAAGTCGTGTTCTGGATGGACCACCTTCACCAGAGCCCAGCCTTTGTCTTGAGGCATTTCACTTCCCAGCAGCTTACACAGCCCCTCCTCTCTTTCTTCCCTAGTTTCCAAGAGCTCCAAACCAGGATGCATTTACCTGTGGAGCTGGAGCCGGTCCTTTGACGCCAAGGGGAAGGGATGCCAGCGGACAGTGTCTGCAGTTATCCTGGCTGAGCTGGAGTGGTCCACGACAGACATGTCCTACCTGACACTCAGCACCTGCCCAGGTAGGCAGCACTGGTCCCCAGGGCAAGGTGTGCTTTGCCCAGGTGTGTGGGGCTCCCCTTTGCCCCATCAGAGGCAGAGGCCTGGATTTCATAGCCCACCAGAGAACGTCAGGGCTCCCCCCTGCAAGCACTGCAGTGCAGCTCCAGCACTGCGCAGCCTCAGCCTGGCACCAGCTGGGTATAAATAATACAAGTGATAAATAATTGCAGCTGTACCATCTGCCCTGCAAGGGGGTTCAGCCGAGGCTCCATGGTCTTTCTTGTACAGGTTTTCAAAGCACAGAGCTGAGGGCTGGGCCCTGTAGCCTTGGTGGAGCCATTCTGATGCTGAGTGCATCTGAAGCCAGGGGCAGGGATGCCACACACCGGGCAGCTGGCTCTGTAGGCTGGCAAGGAACAGACAAACCTCACCTGGTCATCACTTTCCAAAACCAGTCTAAAAAAAAGTCAGAAGAAATCCCAAAGTATTTAGCACTACTTTTTCCACGCTAAAGTAAGATAGCTGACTTATCTTTTAGTGAATTGAGTTCTTTCAGAGCAACGTGGATTTGTAGTTTTGTGCTGGAAAGGGAATTTTGCTGAAATATGGCACCTTCCCTTGGGACCCTACAGCAGTGCCTGGAGCTCTGCTTTGCAGCAGAACAGACTCCCAGTTCCACAGTAGTTTTCCAGCTTTTTCTTCTGCTCTCACAGCAAAAAGCTACGTGTTCTGTGGTGATGAGAAGGGCAGCGTGTGGATGTACAACCTCTCCAGCTACACCACGGCCTGGGGCTCTCCAAAGGGAAAGCGCTCGGAGCGGAGGATCTCTCCTGCACAGGTACCCTTTGGGGTATCAGGTACCCTTTGGGGCCTCCCTTCCACCCCAGGGCTGCTAATCCCAGTCTCCCGAGGAGGTTTATCCCAGAACATGCCTCATGTTTCCACACCTGACACTCACAGGCAATTAAAAGCAGTCTCCAGAGCTGACCATGGCACTCACAGCCGGGACAGGAATCACGAGCTGCAAAGCAAGTCTGTCAGCTCCTGCATGGTGCAGCTGGGCAGCTCTTCCTAGAAGGGCCCTAAAGTTCTGGTGGTTAAACTGGAGAGCCCCACAACACAAAGAGTGCAGGCACCATGTCCCTGAGGGGCTGAGGGGAGGGAATCCAGAGCAGGGAAGGGCTCACTGCTTTCCTGTGTTCACGTACCCTTTTCCTAGTCGATATTTCCCTGGCCTCTGGAGACAGTTCTCCTTTAGGCAATCACTGTTCCCTTGCATGAAGCCTCTGAAAGGACAATCACACACACACTCAAAGGCTCTCACTCACTGGTCTGGAGCTACACTGGATATAGGTATGAAGGGACTCAATGTTCCATAATTTCTTCACTGAAAGGGTTGTTAAAACACTGCAATGAACTACCCAGGGAGGTGTTGGAGTCCCCATCCCTGGAGGTGCTCAAGGAACAACTGGATATGCACTCAGTGCTCTGGTCTGGTTGCCAAGGTGGTGATGGGTTAAAGATCAGACTCTGTGATCTTGGAGGTCTTTTCCAAGCCAAGTGATTCTATGATTCCATAAGGTTTTGGGAATTGTATTGCCAACACCTTTTTCCTTCCCGCTCAAGCCGCTCCGCACTAAACCCTGGCCCTTCAGGAACATCCCAAAGCTTTACCACACCTCAGACAGGGGGAAGAGCCTCTGACTCAGCTTCCCCAGAAGAGACCCCGCTGTGCTGAACATCCTCCCCCTCAGACACCGCCACCCCAGCGCCCTCTGTTCTCCCCACAGATCCTCCAGTGGCCGGAGCTGCGCGTGAACGGGGAGCAGCCCCCCGAGATCCTGGTGAACAACGTGGTGTCAGACCCTGCCTTCACCTACCTTGTTGTCCTGACCAGTGTGAACATCACAGCCATCTGGAAGAAGTCATAGTCCCCTGTGCCAGTCTCACCCCCGTGATTTGAACTAGTGCAGTATTAGTGACTGTTACCCATGTGCCCATGAACGTTTTCTAGACCAGCCATGATGTGCAAGATTAAATGAAATAACAAAGGTAAGGGTTTGTTAAACTCATTAAAATCGTTGTAAACATCCGGTTTCTTTAACTGTAAGTTTTCACAATTTGTGCATTTGTTTTATAGAAATGGCACTTAATAAAACAAAATACCAGTTCACTTGGCAGTGCCTGGAGTTTCTGACAGGAGAAGCAGAGAGTTCATCTGCTGCTGTCACTGAGCAGCTTCTCATGCTGGAATTATACCCACAATAACCTCCCCAACAGCCCAGGACAAATATTTGCCTTAAGGCTCCAATCAGAAAAGTAAAAAAATCACTTTAATGACTTATCTGTCATATCCAACAAGACATTTATCCTCTTGGCAAAGTGCCTGTCTGGTATTACAAAAAAACCAAACAAACGAACTCAAAATATCACTGCTGCTGTCAAATACTAAACAGAAGTGGGACAAGGGGGGGAATATTTGGCATGAATGGAGGTTTAAATATATCACCTAACTAAGAGACACATCACTCTGCCTCAGAAGCACAGTCTCCTCCACAGGGGGTGGATTTTACTCAATTCCTTCTTGTTTGTCCTTAATAGCAACCTGTAAAAGCACAAACAAAAACACAAGAGCTGTTACTGAGCTGGAAGAGGTGTTTAAACATCCCTGACTTTTCTGAGATACA
>NW_021940460.1:5016071-5017291 GCF_001715985.3 Manacus vitellinus
CATCAGTGCCACCAATAGCACCACCAGTACTACCACGAGCAGAGACTCCAAGGATGCCACCACCACCAGCAGGGCCACCAGAAACGGCACCAGCAGGACCATCTGAGATGTCACCAGTGCCACCAGCAGAGCTGTGGCCAGCCCCCCACCCTGTGCCCGTCCCCATGGCCAGCAGGGTGCCACCAGAAGGACAGGACATGGCTGCAACGTACAAAGTGCTTTTATTTCCACCGCCGTGGTCCCCAAGCCGTGGGGACCCCAAATCCCAGCAGGGGGACAGGGGGTCCCTCAAGTCTGCAGCTGCACAAGGACAGGGGCTGGGGGTTTGGGGGGCTGTGCCTGGTGGTGACAGTTCTCCAGGTCCCCCAGCACCCTGAAGAGCCGGCTCAGCCCCTCGGGCAGGGGGGCATCTGTGGGAGAGGGGAGCAACAGTGAGACCCCACAGCCCCCTTGGGAGACACCCCCAAACCACCACAGCCCCCTGTGACCCCTGGGGACATTGCTCAATCAGAGCATCCCCAGTGGGGTCCCCAAAACCCCCCAACCCAACTTACCTTCCCTCCGGGGGCCATTCTGGGCGTCCTCTGGCTCCTGTAGCTCCCAGTACTTTTCCCTGGGGAGAGGGGGATGAGAGGGACAGGCCCTTGGCAGGAGCACAAGGGGATGCAGGGGGGTCTCCAGGGGGAAGGGACTCACCTGAGGGCCCCCCGGAGGCCCTGGAGGTGGTGGAATAGCCGCTGAGCCTCCACTGTGGGGTCCAGGGGGTCGCTCCAGTCCTGCAGGGTGACGCCGTGCCTGGTCCGGTCGCACCCCAGCCCTGTGGGGCAGCAGGGTCAGCACATGGGAGGACGCCCCCCAACCTCCCTGCGGGGGTCCCGGGCCCCCTCGCCGTACCTGTCCTGTCCCGCTGGTGGCAGCAGCTCCACTTGTCCCCGCGGAAGACGCCGGGGTGGTACGAGCGCAGCACACGGGGGTTGTTCCCGCACACCTTGCGCAGGGCCGACAGCCACTGGTTCAGCTCATTGACACACTGTGGGGTTGGGGACAGTGAGGGGGACACCCCCCGGGCTGTGACACCCCTCGGGGCGCCCCCCGCTGTCCCCCACCTTGCACTGCAGGTAGGCTGTCTCCTGCTGCCCGCCCGTGTCCGTGTAGACCACCTGCATGACGTGGGAGCTCCCGAAGCTCTTCTCCTCCACCTTCTCGGCCGCCAGGATGTC
>NW_021940460.1:5018532-5024109 GCF_001715985.3 Manacus vitellinus
TGTCCCACCTCCCCAACAGTCCCTTACCCGACGTCTTTGATCTCCACCTTGCCAGGGTCCAGCTCCACGTATTTCTTCTCCTCGAACACGCGGGCGATCGTGGGCCCCAGGACAGAGTGCAGGTATGGCATCCCTGTCACCTGCCAGGGGACAGCCCAGGGGACAGTGATGGGCCACAGGTCTGGCTCAAGACACCCTCAGGGGCACCCAGGGGATTTTCTCCAGCCTCCCAGCCCCAGGGGAAGACACAGCCCCACTAGCACTCCCAATCCTTCCCCCGGGAACTGGACCCTTGGGGACATCCCAGAGCCAGGGTGACCTGGGAAGAGCAAGTCTTGGGAAGTTTGGCACCTTGAGGAAGGACTCCATCGACTTTGAGGCCAGGGAATTGCTCCGAAACAAAGTGTTGGGCTCACCTGCAAAACAAGAGAGGTTCCATGGCCTGGGGGATGGACACAGGTTACCCACCAAGCAGCTTCAATCATGGGGGCATTCCCAGGGGCTGTGCCCTCCAACCCTGGCCATTTCCATGAGGGTTATGGGGATTTCCAAACCTCAAACCACCTGCTCCTCCACCAAACTCAGCTCAGGAGTTGCTGGGATGAACCCAGCAGATTCCTACACAGAGAACAGTGTGACGGCTGAACCTCAACCATCACCCCAAAAAATTCCCGACACAAGATCCCAGAGGTTTTGCTGCCCCAGAAGATGGTTGGAGGCCTCTGACTCCACTTCTCACTTACAGGGCTTGGCCAGCTCCAGCTCGAAAAGCAGGTCCAGGAACTCCTTGACCAGCCCTTGGCCCAGGAAGAGTTTGACCAAGTTGACGGCGACCTCCTGCCGGCACTCGGCCGTGGTGGTTTCATCCAGGAGGGTGACCAGGTGCACTTGGCCATCCTGGAGGGGAGAGGCACCATGGTGTGATGTGGCCTGAGTCGGGCACAGGCCCGGCACAGAGCCAGGGAAAGGGGGGTGCTCCAGCAGGGCTTGGCAGGGACCCCTCACCTGGCGCCCCGACTTCACCTCCTGGCACAGGAGCTGGACCAGGGGCTGGTAGCAGTGGGAAGGCAGCACCATCTCATCCCGCAGCCTCACCTGCAGCTGCAGTGAGCCCAGGCTGCCCCGGCGCCTGCAGGAGCATGAGGTGGGTCGGTGGGTGGAGGGAGAAGTACTTCACCAAGCAGGAGGTGACCCAACAGCCTGAGAAAGCCTGGGCAGGCAGGTGGAGGAGCTGCTCCTCCAAAGGATGACATTACCCAGGAATAACCCCCTCCCCAGTGCCCCTCTGGGCTCTGGGACCACCCCCAGCACACCCCAACGCCCCTGTGCCAACACTCACTCGTTCTCCATCGGCTTGGACTTGTCCGGCCGCAGCCTGAACCACCCCTCCTCCTGCCCAGCCGCCTCCAGCCCCTGGACACTGAACACCACCTGGCAGGGGAAGGCAGGAGAGGGTTGGGTGGGCAGCTGGGCAGGACCCCCTGCAGCAGTGATGGAGTTTGGGGGCTCACCTTGCCCAGGAAGTCGTTCCTGCCAACGAGGTCCCAGTCCCACACCTCCACACAGAGCTTCTCCCCGGCGGGCTCGGCCAGCTCGAACTCGAAGGTCTCGTTCCAGCGGGGGTAACACGATTTCTTGACCACCTGCAAGGGCAATGGCCTTGTGTCCCGCCCCTCAGGGACACCAGTCTAGGGATGCCAGGGAACAGGGATGGCTTCAGGTTTCCTCATGGGATGATTCCACCTGCACCACYRGCAGGCTGAGGATCACAACGAGCTGCAGTCRCACTCACAGTGCTCTCCTGTGTCTTCCCGTTGTAGCGCAGGCGGACAAAGGGGTCAGAGGCCCCATTCCGGTCCTTCCTGGCCAAATCCCTGCCCAGAAGAGGAAGATATTTATCAGTGACCTCCCAAAATACCTACATGGCACCCATGGCACCCACTGCCCTCCTCAGTTCCCCAGCATGTCCCAAAGACCAGYAGATGAGGTGGACTCTGCCCCAGGACCCCCATCAGCTGCTGGGTGGTGAGGAGGATGCTCTGCATCCAAGGGACAGGACACACCAGGGAAACTGAGTCATGAAGCAGCCCAGGCTCACTGCCCGTGTCCTGGCTGCACACACAGCCCCTGCCACCCCTTGTCCCCTCCTCACCTGGCCTCCAGCACGGAGCAGCGCAGCCGCCGGCTGCCCTGGCTGCCCAGGACCTCCACCCGCAGGTGGATCTCCCCCTGCACCTCCTCGTCGGGATCCACCTCACTGAGGCTCATCCAGCCACTGTATCCTGCGGGAAAAGGGGGGATCCCCATGGAAGGGTCACTGGGGGGGCCCTTGGACCAGCTTATCCAAGGAGATGGGTCCGTACTGGGACCCCCCCAGCCACCCTTTCCCCTACCCTTGGGGTGCTCCACCAGCATGTCCCGGGTGATGCAGACCTTCCCGATCACGTCGTCGCGGCTGGAAAACAAAAGTGGGAAGCAGGACATGGCATGAGATTGGCACCCAGGCAGGACAGCCCCCACTTCAGGGAGTCCTGGGCTGGGGCCACCACGGTGTGTCTGAACCCATGGAGCACATCAGCCACCCTCTGCTGCCAACTGGACAGTAACCTCAGGAAATAACTTCCCCTCTTTGTGTCCCAAAGCTCAGGGAAGTATGGCCAGGCCTGGATTCTGTGGTGTCTGCAATGGGGCTGAGCACACGGGGAGCCAAAGCTGTAAACCCCTGAGTCCCCCTCCAGGCCCTCCCCATACCTGAGCGCATCCTCATCCATGACATAGATGGAGATGCTGTGGAAGTTGGGCTGGAGTTGCACCTCATATTCTTCCCCCCAGAACGGGGACAGCGTCTTCCACACCGTGGCAGTCCTGCAGGGCAGGTGGCACTGGTGACACAGGGGACAGGGCTCCCTCACCAGGGCACTCCCCACCTTCCCAGCCCCAGGACCTTCCCAGCTTTTGGAGACACATGTCCTTGGCCAGTCTTGAGGCTCTGGGCTGGCAAGACATGGGGGTGGCTTACAGAGTAAGGGGGGCTGTGAGCTATTAGACATCACTGTGTCAGGAGGAACATCTCAGCCCAAAGCAGGGAATAGCAGTAATAGTAGTAATGTTATTATTATTAATAGTAATAACAATAATAATAGTAACAATAATATTGTGACCACAGGAGGGTAAATGGAGGAACCCACCAGAAACCAAATTTAGGGCTCCAGCAGGTTTGGGACCAGCCAGGGACCTGCAGCCACTCACCTGATGATGGCCTCATCGTCAATCTTCACGATGCAGTATGGGTCACTGCTCCCCGTGCTGGAGGGACACAGGACAGCTCTGTCAGTGCCACCAGCCATGGCCCTGGCCTCCCACCCGACCCACGGTAATGGGTGACCAAAGCCTTCAGCCCTGATAACCCCTGCCCAGAGAGGGGACCATGCAGGGACACCCCAGGGCTTTGCAGTGCYGGGGCTGCCAAAGGTTTCCTTGGGTGGATCTGGCCATGGTTGAAGGCACGTGGTGACCTCAGCTTCACTCCCAGGCCAGGGACACACATCCCTGACCGTGTCCGGCCACTGTGTCCTGCTGGCAGCTAGAAGTGGCTTTCCTCTTCCACACAGGAAGACAAGGAAAAAACAAAACCCACCCTTTCCCAGAAGTAGCTCCAGGCACCCACAGCACAATTTCACACACCAGGAGCGAGGCCACAGCAACCTCCTCCAGCCCTGGAGCCTCTCCCCAGACCCCCAACACAGCTGCAGGGATGGGGATACCCCTGGGGACACCCCCAGGGATGCAGAGGGTGTGAAGGGCAGGCACCACAATGCTCTGACCCCGCTTCCTCCCCATGGATGACCCAAGTCATCGCTGCCAAAAAATAATCACCATTTTATAGCTTATTAGCCCAGTTTATCAGGAACGGGGGCAGGGGTGGGGTCTCTGGCTGGGGACAGAGGAGCCAGCAGGACCTGGGTGCTGGCCAAGGGGGTGGAAAGGTTGTGGCTCCCATCCCACTGGCACGGAGCAGCCTGCTCTGAGCTTGGATCCTCATTAATGCCAATCCCAGTGGCACCATCAGCCAACCACGAGTGTCCTGGAGAAAGGGGGGGATGCACGGGTGCAGACTTCGGTAGCCAAGCACAGAGTGATTTCCACATCCCAAATTCAAACAGGGTGAGAGACAGTTGCTGGGGGAGTTGAAAGGGTTTGGGTGGGGACTGAAAGGTTTTGGGAGGGGACTGAAAGGGTTTGGGTGCTCCCTGCCCTGCCAAATGCGGCTGCAGGGGGTTTCCTCAGGCTGTGCATCCCGGGTACCACAGTAACATCCCTATCCCCAGGCACTTCCATCCTTTCGGCCCCGCGGTGCTGGCAGCGCAGCAGGTTGCCAAGAGCTGCTCTCCCGGCTCCTGCTCCCATTCCATCCCAGCCGCCCGCCTGAGCGGTTTTTAGGAGAGCAGTGGGTGAAGTGCCATTAACGGGAGCTCATTGCTGACATTTCCTGCCTTGTGCAAACCATCAGGGATGCAGGGAGCAGGCAGGCGGAAAGGGAACAGCTGCCCGCTCCAGCCGTGCCCGGCAACGCGGGGCTGGCTTGGATGAGAGCTGGAAAACCTTGTCACCACCGGGAGGTCCAGGACAGCCACATCCCCTAGACACAGGGTGCCAGGAACCTCATCTTGTACCACTCAGGCATCGTGTTTTCCAGGCATTCAGACACAGGATGGCCAGAATCCATCCTTGGCGGCCGCGAGAGGTGCCCAAGCTGCCGTGGGATAAATCCTCTCTCCCGAGGCAGGCGGGGAGCCCGGTGACATCCCGTGCACCGCATCCCTGCCCCGGGATGTCGGGAAGGGATTTATGGTGCTGCAGGCTCGGTGGGTGTTGGGAATCCTCTGACGCCCACGCAGCATCCAGTTGGCTTGGGCACCCCCGCGGGGTGCAGGGAAGGAGCTGGAAAGGGGAAGGCTGGGCTTGGAAAGAGGAAATGAGCACGGTATGAACCGGGGGAAGGGAGAAGGAACCTGCGTGGCCCCCGCAGCCACCGGTGGGGCAGCACGGGGGGCTGGAATTAAAAATTAACTGGTGTAGTCAGCAGTGCAGCTCTGCCCTGGGGGGGGGGGTAGCAATAAAACAAATAAAAAAATGTAAAAAGCAAATAAAAATAGAATGAAAAAATTTTAAAAAAGGAAAGGAAAATAGCATAGTAAAAGAATAAAATAAAACGTAGAATAATAAAGGGTAAAAATAAAAGAAAAAAGGGTGAAAACTAAAAGATAAAAGGTAAAATAAAAGAGTGAAAGAGAAGAATAAAAGAATAAATATAAAATAAAAATAAAAAGTGCAAGAGTGAAAAAATAATAAAATAATGTAATAAAGATTATCATTATTATTATTATAATTATAATAATTATTAGAATTATTTATTATCATACAATAAAATAAAATTCAAACAAAATAAAAATCAAATTAAAAAAATCAATAACGAAGTAAATAAAAAATAAAAAACCATTAAAAAAAAAAAATCGAGCAGACCATTTCCCTTCCTCTCCTAGGATGAAGACGCGGGAAGGATTTCCCAGCGCTCAC
>NW_021940460.1:5024889-5025928 GCF_001715985.3 Manacus vitellinus
CTCAACAGCTTCCCGCTGCCTTGGTGGCTCGGGGCGCGCCGGTGCTCTCCCCTCGTCCCACCCCAACTCAGTCCCCACATCCCGCCCCATAAGGATCGGAGCGATGAGAACCACGCCGGGATTTTCTGGGAGGGAAATCCCGAGCCGAGGGACCGCCAGAGGAGCCCCCCGGATCGCAGCCAGGTGGGATGGTGGGATGGAGCCGGGGCTGGGAACAGAGCGGGGACAGGGACCACAGCACCGGGGCACCCTCTGCTCCTGTGGGGGAGGACGGATGTACCGGGTCCTGCTGCATGTCCGGGGGTCCCTGTGGGGGTCCCTGCGTGGTGGGGGCAGCCCTGCCCCCCGGCAGCACAGAGGGAGCACCTCAAAGTTGGAGTATTGCCTGGGGTACCCTAAAGCATTGCTGAGGGCACCCCACAACATGGGATGCTCCTGGGGGTGTCCCCGAACCGCGGGGGACATCCCGGCACTCCCGAGAGAAGCCCCCAAAGCGCTGAGAACTACTGGGGGCACAAAAAGACACCCTGGACAGAACCACCAAAGCAAGGAGGATCCCAAAGCCACACTGGGGGAACTCACAAAGCAAGGCAACCACAAAGCCTCCCTGGAGGAAACCGCAAAAAGCAAGGGGGATCCCAAAGAGACCCTATGGAGAACCCTGATGGGGGGACACCCCAAAGCCATCCTGGGTGGGACACCCAAAGAAAGGCGACATGAAAGCCACCCTGGAGGGAACCCCCAAAGCAAAGAGGAACCTAAAACCACCCTGGAGGGAACCCCCAAAGTATATGCACTGCTGGGGGGACACCAAGCCATTCTGGCCAAGCCCCCAAAGCAAGGGAAACACTCCAAAGACACCCGGTGGATGGCATCCCCAACAGGGACGTGTTGAGGGGACACCCCGCAGCACTCCTGGGGCAGAGGGGGGTCCCTCCCGGGGATGGCCCCCCCAACCCAAACCCCTCCCTGCCCCCGCGGGGACCACTCACATGTCCTTGACGGGCAGGTTCCTGCCCTCCACGATGCGGATGGAGAG
>NW_021940460.1:5026504-5027913 GCF_001715985.3 Manacus vitellinus
CACCCCAAAACCCCGACGTTTTCTTGCTCTTCTACCTTTTTTACCCTTTTTTGCAGCACCGCCGAGATACCGGTGGCATTTCTGGGGGGATCTTGGTGCCCTAAATACCAGCGGAGAGAGGGGGAACTCCACCTCCCTCCCGCAAGACCCACCTGGGCTCGAGGAGTCGCCCCGCACCCAAAGCCGGGGCTCAGGGCTGTGCCAGCCAAGCTGGTCCTTGGCATTTGCGCCGTGGGGACACTACGGGGACACTCTGGGAACACGCCGGGAACGCGCTGCCCTGTTCCTACAGCGCTGCCCCTCTCCCTCCCCCGCACAGGGGGACAGCAGGGGGACAAGGTGCGGTCCCCTGTCACCAACCCCAGTGGCAGCTCCAGCCCCGCAATCAGTCGGGGCCATGTGTCCCACCCCCACAGCGCCCGTGTGACAGGTGACACTCCCCCCTCCCAAACCACTCGAAGCCGCTTTGCAGCTGAAACAGTTGTTTTATTTCGGAGGACGGGGTGTGGGTCGGAGGGGACCCGCGTTTGCCGGATGAAACCGTCCTTCGGCTGCACCCACGCTGGTTCTCCGCAGGAGTTAATCGCTGGATTTGCTTGATTTCCCTTGGCTGGGCTCCACGGGGGCGGCTCCGGCAGCGGGGGTGGGGGGGCAGGTTGCTAACACCCCTCCCAGGCAGGACAAGGACAGCCTGTAAGGGCGCTGTGACCGGGGCCGGGTGTGAATGTGATGCTGCCCTTTGCACGGCGCCTACGGGGAAAAACGGTGGGTTTAACACACGGATGTGATGTATGCAGGTGTGTGCACACCTGCCCTGGCTCCACGCAAAGGGGCACAGCCACCCTGCGGTGAGCTCTGTCCTGCTTGTCCCCAGCACCGGCGGGGTCTCATCCAGACCAGGCTCTAGGATCAGGGCACCCACATCCCCCACATCAGTATCAGGGGCCCACATCCTGGCGTGGGATCAGGAATGAGGGATCGGGTCTCTCTCAGTCTCTGGTAGAGCATCAGCTTCCCCTAGCTCACTCCCCACCAGTGCAGGATCAGCCCCCACATCCCCTAGAGAGAGATCAGGGATTCACTCCCCAGTGCAGGATCAGTCCCCACAACACCTGGAGCAGGATCAGGCCATCCCAGGGTACCAGCCTCATGGCTCTCAGGGGAACATCAAGAGCACCTGGGAAGGATTGGGCCAGCTCTGGGTGGGGGAGACTCTCCTCTGGGTTTGGGTCAGCGAGAAATTGCTGTGGGGTTAAGGGGAAGAGAGAAACACCCCCTATACCCCCCTGTAGGACATTCCAGTGTCCCTCACCCCAGTGTCAGGGCTGGGGGGGCCTCCCCTCGCTGCCCTGTGCCCCAGAGGACTTTCACCCATTCAGAGTGGACACAGGTGGCACCGGTGCCCCAAC
>NW_021940460.1:5029843-5030892 GCF_001715985.3 Manacus vitellinus
CCCCAGAGGAC
This sequence comes from Manacus vitellinus, assembly GCF_001715985.3. NCBI lineage: Eukaryota > Metazoa > Chordata > Aves > Passeriformes > Pipridae > Manacus > Manacus vitellinus. The sequence goes on from NW_021940460.1 coordinate 5,029,855, forward strand.
CCAGGTCGTTGACACCAGGGTGGCACTGAGGGTGGAACCCCGAATAGGGGGAGCATCAGCTGCCCTACCCCTCCAGGCTCAGGGGGGTCCTGGTGCCTGTGCACGGTGGACTCCTGCAATGCAAAGGGGACCCCCAAAGGACCCCACACTGTGTCAGCCAACTCAGGTCAGTGACACCAGGGACACTAGAGGTGGCACCCAGAATAGGACCCAGAATAAGGAAGGCATCAGCTGCCCTACACCTCCAGGCTCTGGGGTCCTGTGGTTCACAGAGGATCCCCGCAACGCCGAGGGGGATCCCCAGCCCATCCCGATGGCGCCGTCGGACTCACCTGCACCGTGGGCTGCGGGCAGGAGCAGGAGGAGCAGCGGGAGCAGCGGGAGCAGCGGGAGCATGGTGCGGACGCCTGGGTGCCGAGGGCGGGAGTGCGGGTAGTTGAGCTCCGCGTCCCCGTGGGACCCGCCTGTGGTCACACCAACCGCCCACATTCCTGCACGGGCCGCAGCCCCGCGGCAAACAGGTTGGGCTCGTTTCCCTGGGAGCATTTGTTATGTTTGAGCGCCCGCCGGCGAAGCGTGTTGGGAACCGCCGCGCTTGTGGCACGGGTGGGGGACAGCCCTCACCCGGGCAGTGGGGCAGAGAGGGACACCCCGGGGGGATGTGCCCCACAGACCCCATGGGTGCCAGTCTGTGCTCCCCACCCCGACTCCAAGTGCCACCAAACTGAGACCCTGGGTTGTTCTGGAGGGAATTCGGTGCCCTCACTCTCACAGCTTCCACCCTGCATGACCAAGGACCAGGAGGAGGCAGTCACAGATGTAAAGTCAGACTTTACTTGGCAGGACACTTTACTTCTAGTGGAAGGTGTCCCTGCCCGCGGCAGCGGGGTTGAAATGAGATGGTCTTTGAGGTCCCTTCCAACACGACCTGTTCCATGTTTCTATGGCAAGGAGCAGGGGGTCGGAGGGCAAAACAGCCCAGCCCTGGGGGGCTACACCCACAGCCTGGGGGTGGGGGCTGTGGCAGGGCCGGGGGGA
>NW_021940460.1:5032434-5033552 GCF_001715985.3 Manacus vitellinus
CCCATAACCCCCTCCCTGGCTCTCCAGACCCCCGTCCCCCTCTGCCCTGTCCCCCAGGGAGTCACCCAGGCCCGCGGCTGTGCCCGTCCCAGCCAGCGCCAGCAGCACCCACGGCAGCTCCATGGCGTCCTCCCGCTGGGGCTGGATGTGCCTCTCTGCTCCGCTCACCCCGTCCCACTGCCGAGGGGACGAACTGCCCCCAGTGCCCCCGCAGCGGGGACCGCCCGTCCCGAGGAGCCGGACCCTCCCAGCCCCACATTCCTGCACCGGCTCTGCCGGCCCGGCAGGACCCCGCGGGCAGGGGGGAACAACTGAGCCACCCGGGTCACCCCTCGGTCCTGCAGGACCTCGAAGGCTGCGAGGGACCAGGGCACAAGCCTGTGATGTGAAAGGGGAAACTGAGGCACGGAGGAGGCACCGGAGCCTCCAGGATGGGTTGGCGGGAGTCGCAGTCTGTGTTGGTGCTATGGGGACAGCTGGGCAAGAGGTCCCGCATCCCCTCTCACCCCACCTAGACCCAACTCCCTGCGGGTTCCCCGTGCCCACCGGGAGCCAGGGATGAGCCCGTGCCCGACTGGTTCGGGTGCAGCCAGCCCTGCCCCGCGGGCAGGGAAGCGCTCCAGAGCATCACACCCGAACCCACCCAAACCCCAGCGATGAGGCGAACGGTCCCACCCAGCACCGGGGGCACGGAAGCACCAAGCTCTGGGGCCACCCCACGCTGACATTTCCCCATCCATCCTTCCCCCTTCCCAGGGAAAGGCTCCCCAAGCCCTCTGGATGGGGCCAGGGACAGCGCCCTGAAGCAGGAGCTGCCCCGCGGCTCGGGAGCCCCCCCCTCCCCACGCAAAGGGGTTGGAGTGCTCCTTCTCCCATGTTTGCCAAGGGCAGCGGCCGCCCACTCCTGCGTGGGAGGGGATTTCCTCCCCCTTCCCAAGGGGCCGGGACAACGCCTTCAGATTAAGTGGAAATGGGGCATTCAAAGATTACACCGTCCAGCTGCAGAGGGGAAAAACAGGCGCAGCTGCAGCTTCCATCCCTCCTCCCTCTGATCCCTGACTTACTCCCCGCTCCGACCCAGCAATACCTACCCTGGGGACCCTGCCAACCCTCCACCC
>NW_021940460.1:5033707-5042035 GCF_001715985.3 Manacus vitellinus
TGAGTCACAGTTTCAGCTGCCGGTACCCAGCATAGCTGCGGGGTCACGGCTGGGCTAATAATAACCACCCTGCGGCAGATGAGGCACCACCGCGGGGGGCCGGGAGAGACCCCACCCTCCCCAGGGCTCCAGCCGGGGATGGAGCACACAAGTCTTTTGGTCAACCCATCCAGTAGCATAATAAGCACCTATTTCAGGTTCTGTCCTCCTTCTCTGTGCTCCAATGGGCACCACGGCAGTATGGCTGTGCTTTCACTCCACTGCTTCAAAGCACCTCCCTGCACAGCACTGTCTGAGCTCCTGGTTCTGCTCCTTTCCACCCCTTGGCTCCCCTGCCACAGGGACAGTCTCAGGCTCAGCACAGACAGGGCAAGGATTTTAGGAGATGCCTCATGTCCAAAGCTGGGACGGCCAGGGATGAGCTGCTGAGCCTGACCAGCTCACAGTCCAGTGCCCCAGCCCTGGACCAGCCCAGACGCAGCTGATTCACTCCTTGGAGCAGCTGCTGGAGGTGCCTCGGGCAAGGCTCAGCAGGAAATTCTTGCTTTGTACAGGGCTGGGTGAACTCTGCTCAATTTTCGCTTCAATTCACTGTTTTGATTGCTGTGAGAACATGATCCAGGGATACAGAGATGGGGTTTGAACTCAAAACCTTTACCTTTCGCAACCAGGATGGGAGAGGAACAGACAGAGCCTGTTTGAGTAGAGCTCAGCACCACACAGACACAGAACTGCAGCTCCCAAGGAGCTGCCAGTCCTGCAGCATCCCCAAATTTCACAGGCTGGTTGAGGGGCTTCCCCCTAGAGCCTGCAATCACAAGATGGACTTTAGGGAAAGCTCCTGCCCTGAAAAGGCTCTAAAAAACCTTTAATATTTATATTATAATGGCAGGAAGAAAGATGCCCAGTTGCTGGCCCAGGACATGCTGGTCCCAGGCAGATGCCAAGGCAGAGCTGCCACAAAGCCCAGCCACATCCCAGATTTCCCAGGAAGGAGGTGAAATGGCAGACAGCACCAGTGCCAAAGGGATGGTTTCAATGTGCAGCTGGCTTCAGTGGCCACAGGGAGGGGAACAGCCAGAAACAAGCTCTTCAAAAGATATCAGCTCTGAGCCTCGGGACACTGTACTGCAAGGCCACCAGAACTGGGGCAATATCCCACTTGCAAGGTGCTAGGAGTACCAGGAGTGTGCTCCCAGCTGAAGAGCATCACTGCTGGCAGCTGGGCTGGCTGCCACCACCGCGGGAGGAAGGTGACTGTCACCAGCTGGTGGCACTAGCATCCCTGCAGCAGCAGCACAAAGCACAGCAGCCCCTCCCTGCAGAGGCTTCACCGTGCACAAACAGCCCCAAATTGCTGCCATTTCACCTGAGAGAAGGAGAAAAGAGGGACAAGGTCTGCCAGAAGGGTTGGTGAGGAGTGAGGCTGGCAGCTCACGGCAAGAGCAGGGGGCTGCAACTTTGTGCAGGGTGGGCAGTGATGGGTCACCTCTGCTGGCACCGTGGCCACAGACCACCAGGATCCAGCAGCCAAAGCATCGACAGGCTGGAACCACAGCCCTGGTACCAGCACTCTGTGTCCTGCCTCCACCGAGATCCGTGTCCCTCCAGCTGAGCTGAGCTTCCCCTCCTTTGTCCTGGCTGGAATGAGGCTCCATGGATCAGGCTGGTCCCCTAGAGAGGGCCACTAAGGGTGAGATACCCCAAGCCCTGAGGCAGCAGGAAGGCAGAGGCAGGGACTGGCTGTGAAAATGAACAGTTTATTGGGACTGAGCAGAGATACAGGGCAGGAGGGAGGCAAGAGGTGCCTCAGGGAGCTGCTGTTCACCAGAGGGAGGCCCTCATTTGCTTTCCAAGTGGTTTAGTGGGAGCAAGGCACTCCCGTCTCCCCATCCTGTCCCCAAGCATTACCAGAGGAAGGTCCTGCCTTCCCCAGGGGACCTGTCACCTCAGGACTGCTGTCCCAGCTGCTCCTGGCCGTGGCCATCAATCCCACCCAGAAACACAAGTGCAGCTTCTACAAAAATATCCTTCCCTCCCCCCAAAAACGTGAAGAGCAGGCGGGGCTCCCACAGAACTGTTATTGCTCAGTGTGCCGGGTGGTCAGACACAGGAACTTAAGGCATCAGGAATAAGTGCACTAGGTGGGCCCCCGAGGTGTGCACGGCACAGCCAGGCCCCCACGGCTCACTGTCCCAAGCAGTCCTCAGTGACCCCCTGGGCAGCCAGCTCTGCCAGCACATTGTCCAGGTAGTTGGGGTCAGGGTAGCCATGGCCACTCAGGTTTGAGTCCATCTCAGTCTTGTGGTGGATCTCGTTCCACACCACCGTGTTGCTCTCGCCGGTGGTGTTGGAGGTGCCCACTGTGAAAATCAGGCGTCTCTTCCAGGCCACCTTCAGGAGCTCCAGGACCTAGAGGGGGAAAGGAAAACCCAAGGCAGGAGACTTGAGCCATGAGAAAACAGACTGCCAGAAGCTTGACAAGCTCAGTGCCATGAGATAACATGAGAAGGGTGACATCATCAGGGTACAGTGCCTTACCTTTCTGCCCTTCTCATTGTCTGGTAGGTAACAATAGCGAGGAAAGCCTCTGGCCGTGTATGGCATCCCAGGGTTGGGGTGCTCGGGGCCCTGCAAGGGAGGAGACATATTTGGCATGGACACACCCATCTTCACAGGAGTTGGGCAATTCCTCAGCAGCAGGATTTGACATAGGTTCATCTCAAACCAGCTCTTCCATGTAAAAGGCAGCTGATGAGCACAAGGTGTCTGACTTGTTCTTATGGGACATGTGAGCATTACACGGGACTCCTCCAAGAGCAGTCTCATGCTGGGATACAAAGCCAGATCTAAAATCTCATTATATTCTGGTGGGAGACAGCCTCAAACCACAGCTTTTTCCACGTGGTCTGATGACACCTTAAAAAAACCCACACAGCTCAAACCTTTGCAAGCTCACTGCCACCGCTGAAACCAGCGTGGGCTGTGAAGCCACACATCGGGATCTCTCCCACCTTGTGAGCACGGGCAGAATCTCCTCCCTGTTTCAGGCAGACATTAGTTCCTTACTGCAGGTGAGGAGCTGCTGTAAACTCTGGGGCTGCTCAGAAAAAGATCTTTGATGGAGGAGACCCATACACACTGAAGAACAGCTGGTGCAGCTGCTGGCTCCAGGCACCGTAGGCTGCTCAGTGATGGGCTGCCAGCAGGCACTGTACTGGATCCCAGAACTTTTCTGGGAGGCTCTCACAGCTTGTGCTATCCATCAGCGTGCTGTGCACTCACCTGGATGCCTCTGCTGATGTGATACACAATCTGGATTGTCCCACAGTCCTTGTGGCCAGGGAGGGACTGAGGGAAAGTGGAGATCTCCATCTTCCCTTTGGGCTGGGTCCCGGTTTTCTCCCCGTAGATGGTTTTACAGGAGGGACACTGCAAACTGCCATCCTGCCAGGAGAGAGAAGTCAGGATCAGAGCTCCACAGCACAGTGACCTGGGCACAGGGGGCCTGGTGGGGATGGGCCAGCTGGGTACCTTGTTCCCGTTGGAGTACATGGCCAGCATGCAGAGCATGTGGAAGGAGTGCTGGCAGCTCGTCAGGCGACCAACAGCCTCTGGCCTGATGGTGCTGGACTCACACGTGTCACTGTAGCCAGAGGGGGAGGAAAGCTTCTCCATGCAGATGATGCAGTCCTGGAGGAGAAACCACCACCTGTGAGCACAGGCTGATCCCAAGGACTGACCCACCGAGGAAGCCATCAAGGAGATGCTTCAGGAAGATCTGCCTTCTGGTTTAATCCCTTCCTTTGATGTTTACAGGCACAGAGACAGGTTTCCTTATCTGGTTGGTATCACCCCACTCCACTTCCTGCGTTGCCCAGGAGGTGGAGAGCTGCCATCAGTCACAGCAGATGAGTGGGAACTGGGTATGGTTGTCCTGCTTCTCTGCAAGCTCCAGTGCAGGGTGTGATCTCTAGTTTCAACCTCTGAGCACTGAGAGACCAAAACCAAACTCCCCTCCTTCCCCCCAGGCCCTGCAGCCAGCTCCAAGGGCAATGGAGAGGCACTGTCAGACTGAGCTATTCAGCCCACATTGTGCTTTCTCTGTCACAGTCCTCTGATGAGAACAAGTCACCTGTTGTCAGATGTGGCCTCCAGGCAGTGCTGAGGCCTCTCTACCTCACATCAACAGTGCCACTGCAAGTAGCACCACCTACCACACAGGATGCCCAAGGAAGGATGGTCCTCAGGAAACACTGCGGTTTTCATGACACCACAGTGAACTCTGGGCAAGCTGGAGTTGCCTCACTGTCCTCTCACCTCATCAGCAGGAGTGCCCTTCAGCTCTTCCAGGTACTTCTTCACTACTGCTTCTGGCTCTGTTGGTGTGGCTGCACAATGAGAGAGATGAGAAAGAGAGGAGAAATCAGACACACAGTGCAGTATGACCAGCACATGTGGGGTGAGCTAGAGAGAAGGGAGACAAGCAGGCCACTGGCCAGGATGCCAAGGAGAAAGGTTAGGCTTAGAGGGGGAGAAGAGGCTGCTCCAACTCATCCCTACAAGCCCACAAAGGCTTTGCTATCAGCAGTGGCTCCCACCAGGACTCTGAGCATCACAGATTGGAGCACCCGCTGGTGCCCTGTGCCGTACACCCGGGGGTCTGCCTGGAGCTGCTGTGCTCCAGTTCTCCCCAAGTGATGCCAGGTCCCAGCTGAGCTTTCTGTGCATACCAGAAGCCAGCTGGGATCAAACTCAATGGTTTCAGTAGGATAGAGGATCACACAGTCTTTGTTGTCAAAGGAGAAAAGGCATTCCCACATCACCCCAGTTGGTGCCCAACAAGGACACCCGGAAACACACACCAAGCTTCAGGTCCTGTTTTGAGTATGGCAGAACGAGCTTCACATCCTTAAAATGAAACAGGCCTTTCTCCTGAGCTTCCACACACTCATATCAAGCAAAACACAGTGCAAGTCATCCAAGTATATAAAACAATCTGTGTTTTAACTTGCAGCACATGACACTGATATCTTCGCATCTTCCCACATATAGTCCCTGATCCCATCCACCCATCCATCCACGGGCACCTGACCAGCCCACAAGCCTGGTCCTCCCAGAAGCAGTATGGGATGAAGCAACAAACATCCCACAACACCCAGAGCAAGTTACCACCAAACCCAGCCTCTGGGAGCTGCCCAGCAAGACTTGGCATAAGCCAGGGAGCATCCCATGCCTCTGTATGGCCCCTGGTCCTGGGAGAGGAGATGAGCTCCTTACCCGTCATCAGGCCTGTCACGGAGGCTGCCAGGCTCTTCCACCAGCCTGAGAGAGGAAACATTTGTGCAAGTGATGTTATGACTCCACCTGGCAGGAGGCAAAGAGAGAGACTGGTCACTTGGCTTGGGGGAGCCTCGTCCTTCCTTCCTGAATCCAAATCTGGGGGGTCAGCCAAGGCATAGCTCTTCCTTCTCCATTCTCCTTCCTGGCTGGAGTAGCTCTTCCTTCTCCATTCTCCATCCTGGCCAGATGGATCCTTTAGCACAGACAATACTGCTGCTCCCAACTTCACACTCCCAGGAGGACACAGAGTATCACCATGTGCAACAGCTGAGCACTGGAGATGTGGCTGTACCTGCACAACACAAATCTTCAGCTCCCCCCATCCATTTGGGTGTTGCTAAACATGCAAAGGCCTGGATGGCACAGATCCTCTACCAGGCAGAAGCCCCTCATTCCCTGGAATGCCACAGAAGAAAGAGGCAGAGCAGTAATGTGGGTGGAACATCAGGAAGACTGATGAACTGGGAGCTGGACTCTTCTAATGAAAACACAGTAAGATGAGTTATTTTCAGAAGGGGATTCCTGGCCACTCCTGAAACACATGATTTCTGGCAGCAGGAGCAGGAGGAAGGGATGACTGAGCACACAAGCAAGAAAAAGAGCCCAGGAGGTGAAGGGATGCTCATTCCAAGTGCCAGTGCTGGGCAGGAGAGACGCCTGACATCTCAGGCAGAGCAGGGCTTCATGATCATGTGGGAGATGGAGACCTCAGTTTCTTCTGATCTGCAGGTTTTAGAAAGGACTCTGAGCAGGACTAGCTGCTACCCACCCTAACTCCATCCACTTCCAAGATGATCACCGTGTTCTCATCCCTGAGGATCCTGGGCTGCCTGCCAGGCTGACCACCAAGTCCTTCTCCATCTGGCCTGCACTTTCCAGGTGTCTCTGAGGTGACCTTCTTGTCTCCTCTGGCTTTGGGCTGGAGGAAGCAGTGCCAAAAAGATGCACAGACAAGGTGAAGACAGCAAGGGAAGTGAGCAGAGAGGGCATGTTACAGCAACAGCAACACCTGCCTAGCCCTTGGCAGAACGCCCCAGCTCACCTGCTCCCACCTGCACACACCTGAGCAGCTTCAGAGCAGTTCACCTCCTTCAGGATGGTGGGGGATGCTCTCCCCTTGCAGCCCCTGGTGACCTTCCTTCTCTGTAGCAGCTCAGAGAAACAGACATAACTCACCCAAGAACTGGCCAGGCTCACTCAAATGAAATCAGTGAAAGGAGACAAAAATCTGGTGCAGAGCTGGCTAAGAGTGAGACAGGAAAGTTCTTGGGGTACAGCAGGGATTTTGAGCAAAGCAAATGGAATTACCCACCTCACCAGCTGGCACTAGGACGGAGCTGGGGCAATTAGACAGGCAGAAGAGAGTGATGCAGCCCTCAGCCATCCTCAGAAAACCTCATGGATTTGCACTGTGGCATTTCCAGTCTGTTCCTGTCACTTTGCTGTGACAATGCTCTGGTGCATTTTTAGCCACCAAGGCTGCCTGGAGAGAGGAAGGGCTGGGGAGCCCAGATGCTTTAGAAAAATTTGTCCCCAGCTGCAAGGATTTGAAGGTCCAGTCCCAGAGAAGCCTTGTGATGCTGACAGCTTGGTTTCAGCAGGGGTAGCAAAGCCCACACAGCCTTCCTTGCCTCCGAAGAGAGGCTCTTCCTTGGACAGACCAGCACTTCCATCCAGGCACATCCCAGCAGCGTGGGGGGAGCCAGGAGGCAGCTGGGACCACGGCACGAGCCGCGTCTGCTCCCGCACATGAATCACTTCCTTACAGGACACTTTGCTCCATAAAAGTGTTTGCCTCCGAACCTTTGTTCTAGTCATCCCTTGGGATCATCAAAGCCTGTTCAGTCCCCAGAGTTTTCTGGATTCAATAGAGGATTGGAAATGCAATAGCAGGATCGACTGATGCTGTTTATCACCAGCTGGCCGAGTGCTGTGCTACAGATTTATCCGGGATGCCAAAGAATGTTTACCAATTCTTTCATTTACAAAGAGAGGAATATCAAATTGTTTTTAATGCTTCCCCTTCCTCCCTGTAGATAATAAGCTGCTTGCTGAAGCAAGGGCTTTCCATGGGCAACGTTTAACAGATGTGTTTTGAATCCTTGCTCGGCAACCAAATGCTTGCAGCAGTAACATGTCTCCTCCTGTATCCCAAAACGAGCCATATGGTTTCCAGCAGACTTTTTTTTGATACCCTCTGCAGGCCAGACATAGGTTGTTTCTAGTTATTGTCATGGACAGTCACACAGCTCCCATCACCTCTGTTCCTTGCACTTGCAAAGGCTGGATCTACCAGCCTCAACCCCTGAAAGGGCTGTCCAGAAATCAGGAACGTGAGAGGAGTTTGGTGCTAAAAACAGGTTTCTCCACATTCAGAGTTTCAGCAGGATAACCCAGTGACCAGGTTGCTCTGGTCAGAGCACCCCTGTTATTGCAGCCTGTCTCCTTCCCCAGGGGGAACAGTGAGCTCCCTCAACTCCAAGGGACAGGCACTTGCAGAGTCCACAGACCCAGCTGCAGACAGACAGACATATGGGAAGCAATCAGAGTCAGTAGGGATTAATCTCCTTGCTTGGTAAGGAAGGACAAACCATCTCATCTCCTCTCCCTCCTTAGAGTAGCACTCCACATGTGCCTGCCCACCCTAGGGAGGATGGCTGTGCAGGGAAAACTCCTCGCCAGGTGGAAGCGGATGGTGACCCCACCATCCCAGAGGGTAACAAGTAGCAGAGCAAGCCCAAGCCAACACCTCCTCCCTTCAGTCCCCTGGAGGTCCCTGTGAGGTCAGGGGAGCCCTGTAGTGTCCAGCTCCATGGCCAAGCAGTGCTTGGGGAGAGCAAGAGAAGCCACTGGCAGCAGTGAGGCCTCAGTCAGTGCCGCTGGCATGAGGCAGTGGCTGCAGCATCCCGAGGAAGCGCAGCGCGGTGCCAGCCGGCAGGAAGGCAGCGCTGATCCATGAGAATGGCAGACACTGCCAGGCCGTGT
>NW_021940460.1:5042115-5068846 GCF_001715985.3 Manacus vitellinus
TGTGCCAGGATAACATAGAGCCTGCCTGGAGACTATGGCTTCCCCGAGACCCACAGCACGTGTCTGTGCCAGAGACATCCCTGCCAGAACAGCAACAACGCTAATGAGTCCTGACTAATTAGCGCCTCTGTTTAACACACCCCAGCTATATCCGGCTGCAATTCCATCAGCACTGCCTCAACCCAGGTGGGACCTGGATTGGCAGCAGCAGCAGGAAGGGAGGGAGAAGAGGCTCAGGAGAGGCAAACTGCACCCACCAACAGCTGGCTGTACTTAGTACACTGCTGGGCCCACTCCTGGATGCACAGCTCTTGCTTGAGATGGAAAATCCTAGAGGGGTGTGGGAAAGAACACACAACATGAAATTCAGGGCACGGAACAGGCCCATCTCTGCCTGCTGGCTGCTTCAGGGTCTGTAAAGGCAAAGAGAACACGCTGGCCAAAAATCAGGCTCAGGACCTGCACTGCAGAACAATGTCCCTAAGCCCTGAAGGGTGTTGTACAAGCACAGCTTGTTCCTAGAAGGGACTGAGCACCCTCTGCATCCCAGGAGGGAGGTACTCTGCAGGACTGGCATCCCAGCCCCTAGCAAAAGGAGATCCTGCTTTCCAAAACAAGAGAGAGATTTTAATAACCTAAACCACTGAAAGGTCCCCCTTCTCATGGGTCAGTGTGGGAAAGAGCCAAGCTGGCAGAGTCTCCTCTTGCAGCACAAGGATGGCTCGGACAAATCCTGCCGTGCCAGATTGGAAAAGGAGCTCCTTGATGCCTTTCTCATTCCATCCCTCCTGCTGGTGTCCCCTCTGCTCCTCTGGAGGTGTCCCAGCCCCAGCAGGTGGCATTGGAGAGCTGGCAGGGAGGTGACAGCCTGGCCTGGGGCCAGCGCTGCCGTAGCACAGCCTTTGGCCAAGGGCAGCCCTGCAGGCACACAGGGGTGCTCCCAGTGCTGCACCCAGCACCGAGGAACTGGCATCTCGTGGCAGAGGAGACGCTGATGGGGTGCAAAACACCCAGCACAGCTACAGCCACTCCTCTGCTCCCTGGCAGACACCCAGCACGGCGTGTGCTGCTCTCACCCCCAGCCCACATCCCATCCTCCTTGCTCCCTGTTCCATGCTCTGCATTGCTGCTTTCCCCACCCCACTCTCAAGTCACAAGACACACCCTCCTGTTAACATCCCTTACAGCATCCTGGCTGTTTGCACCCACACCCCCTCCTGCTAGGGAGGGCTGGATGCTGTGAGTGGTGCAGTGCTCAGGACCAGCAGACCCCACGGAGGAGAAACCAGCAGCCAGCCGGGCTGCAGAGGAGCAGGCCCGTGTGTCTGTGCCCACACTGTGCCCTAAATACAGTTATTTCATGTCACTAACCAGCAGCAGGGGAGCAATGCCAATGCAGGCCCAGCCCTCGGTGTTTTGGGCTCCTCTCTGGGAGGGCCTGGCCCCTCACAGCTCCATTTCAGCACTGTTTCCAGGGCATTCCCACCACTCAGCCCTCATCCCTGGCTGTGGAGGGCTGCTTGGATGCTGCCCGTGCCAGGAGTGGAGCACCAGGAGCCACATTACCCCACCACCTCGCCAGCTGGCTCCATGGAGTGAGATCCTCATCCAGCCCCTCTGTCACCCACCTCCACTCGGCTCTTCACCTCCCATTTTCCTTCGCTCCTCCTGTTCTGCACTGCTTCTCCTGCCGCCCCTGCTTTCTCCTCCCCCTCCATCACACATCCTACTCCACATTTGCTCTCTCCCTCCTTCTCGCAGTTCCCTCCATAATGCATTTCCACAAAATACCTCCCTCCTCATTTAATTTCTATTTTTCTTCCTGCCTCCTTCAGACAGCTTCGGACTTCGTGGACTCCAAGGAGAGAGAAAAATGTACTAATAAACTCCCCACACAGACAGGTGTCTCTTCCCCTCCACCTCTGGGCTCTTCCCTTTCTAAAATATAAGCATCTCATATAAGTGTTGAACACTTCCCACCTCTAGTCCCCCCTTTTTGCTAATCCAAAGCGGGGGACACACTGTAGGTTTGGTGGTGGTTGACACACCTGTGCCAAGGTTGGCAAACAACCTCTACAGCTACACCAGGCTGGATTCACACCTATTCCTGCAGAGTCCTAGGGCTGCTACACACAAATGAAATCCAGGCTCTAAACTGGGAGCCCACAGGCTCTGCAAAGGAGAGGGATGCCAGTGAGATAAGAGGAGAAATGAAGGCCCTACCCTGGAGGTGGCTCAGCTCAGCATGAGAGCCAAGGTAACCCATCCCTTCCTGCCAGGGCACATCCACCTGACAGCACTCCACTCCCTTCCACTCCAGACAAGAGGTGAAGAGAATAAATCCCCTGCAATTTGACCTAGAAAGCCCTGTATGACTCAGGGGTCTGCTGGTCTGGCAGATCCTTGTCATCCCATGACTCAATCATGACGAGCATGGCTCACAAGCAAACCTTCTCTTCAGAGCACATATGGATTCAATGCTCTCCTTGATGGTCCTTCAGCTCCCAGAGTTGTTCCACCAATGACTCAGAAGGTCCTGGTATGTGGACACTCAGGGTTCCCCAAGAGGGTGCAGCAGGAGCATGGGGGAGTCTGACATGCACGGATCACAGAGCTGCTCCAGCTTTAATTATGGATGGAAACGAGCAGACCTACCACAGGACCACATCTACTTTCTCATCTTATTTCACAGCCTGTCAGAAACGGTGCAGGGCAGGGGAGACACATCCTGCTTCTCCCCTCGGTGGGACGAACATCATCAGTCAAACCAGAAGAGCCAAGAGGGCGGAGGGAGAGACGACAGGAAAGGAAGGAGCGCAGAGAGATAAAGAGAAGGAGACGGAAGCAAATATATCAGAGTTTGAGCAGGAACTACCTTTCTTGGACACTTTCCTCCCCTCCTTAACTGAGCTGTGTTTTTTAGTGGCTCTATGGGTGCTGGCAGCTTGCGGCACACGGGTGAGGTGCACGGGGAGTCCGGCGGCTGACATCAGAATAGCCGTCATGCCTACAGTGGGTACGAGGTCAACATGCAGGAGGGAAACAATGGGGAAATACAATCATTAAAAAAAAATAATCTTTTAAAGGAAATTAAAAAAAAAAATAAAATAGAGGATAAAATAAAACGAAACCCAAGCCCTTGTTTCAGAGGACATAAAACATCCGAGAGGCAACAGGGTTGGAGTCAGCACAAGGACAGGATCCGGAGGTTTTCACAGGGAGGAGCCCAGGTAGCAAATTAAAGGAGGGAAGTGTGGGCACACCTCTGTGCTGGTGTGTGAACAGGACCTTCCTCTTTGCCTTGGCTTTAGGGCTCCTCAGGCACGGAGTCTGCTGTGGTGCAGAGTTCTCCCGCTCACCAGAACCCTGGAAGCAGCCCTGAAGGATGCAGGGCATCACTGGTATCCCCTAAAGATCCTGCTTAGCTGTTCCCACCTAAAGCTACCCATTTTAACAGTGCCACACCAAACCCATCTCCAGAGTGCAGCTGAACTGCCTTCAAACCCTGGGGCAGGAACTGCCCCACTCAGCCCCTCGCTCACCCCACACCCTCTCCTCCCTGGCACTCCAGTTTTCCCTTGCACTCCCAGCTCAATGCAATCCTCACCCTCCCCCATCCCAGCCAGCTGTATCCATGGGATGCAGTTTGATAAAGCTAATGAATCATTAAAAAGGACAGCCATTCCCTGAAGGTAAAATTGGCACACAGACAGCTACAGGACTGATCACGCTGATCCGAGATGTTTGCCTGTGAAATGCAGGCTGGTTACAAATCATAACATTTCCAAGGTACCATACTGCTCTCACACCTACATCCAAGAGAACACCTGCTTTTGCTTTCCCAAGAGCAATTTCCCACCTGCAACAGACAGCATGAGAACTCAAAAAAAAAAAAGAAAAAAAAGAAAAAAAAGAAAAAAAGCTTATAGTTGCAAACCAACAGCAGAAAACCTAAAAGCCAGCGTTTCCCCAAAAGTCACCTCTGATAGCAGACCACACAAACCACATCCTAATGCTATGGACATTCCTGACACAATCCTGCTCAGTAATACATGGCCAAAGCTCAGGTTTCCAAGGATTTCATTTTTGCAAGCCTCTATTCATCTGGGTTGGGAAAGGAAGATTCTAGAGCACATTTGTCCAGGACAAAAAATGAGGCACCTTGTCCTTACATGACTGAAAATTGAGTTATGAGGGGAAGCATCACCTTTGCATGCAAGTGGTAAGACTATTTTCTGCCTCAAATATGCAACCAGTCAAGAACTTGCATCCTGTGACTAGAAATCCCCTGTGCAAAGCCTGTGTCAGTGCCCCACAAGTAGAACCACTCCTACGCAGTGCCAACCACAATTTATGCCTCTTTTTCCTAAGGTCAGAGCACAATAAATATTCCAGAAGCTGTTCAACTCCTTTCCTGATACCCAAAGTTGAATACTTTCAATAAAACTTTCCCATCTACGAACCAAAAGACAGACAGAAGGAGTTGCACAACACAGGAAGAGGGACACAGATGGAGGAAGGAGTTTCCCCAGGGTTACCCAAGAACTTCTGGAAGGGCTGGTCTGGCCACAAGACCAGGCTGCCCAATGGATGGTGAAACTTCCAAATGGAAATAGGTAAGCAGGCAGCCATGGATCACCTCCATTAGGTGCCATCATTGTGGACCTAGATCTGAGGTGCTGCAGGGCCAGAGGAGGATCTTCAAAGCATACAAAGCCTGGGTTAGTATCTCTTGTCCCACTGACAGCATCAGGCCCTTCCCAGCAGGCACAGCCAAGGAGAGCCCATCAGATCCAGCAATTTCACCATCAAAATAACTTCCTTTCAATCCTGAACTAAAGACCACAAGCCTATTTGTATGTTCTCAACCCTGGTTTAAGCCAGTAGTCCACTACTTCCAGGGAGCCTTAAGGAAGAGCTGAAATGTTCCCATAACAAAAGCTACTTGTTTTTTCCATGAGTACGACTGAGCACCTGAAGCCCGGCAGCAGCACCAAAGCTGCCACCTACACATGCACCAGGCAGGTCCCTTCCCCTTCCAGCAGGTTAAAGGGCAGCCAGAGGTATTCCTAGAAGAGCAGTACCAACTCACTCTGATTGGAGAGCCTGGAGGAATAATATTCTTGAGAAACAGGGAAGATGCTGCCCCCGCCACAGCTGGGGAGATCATCTCAGTCTGACCCCACTGAGGCTGCAAAATACAATTCCCAGAATTGGTGCAGAAACCAAAGTTAAAGTTGTGTCTAAAAAAGCTGTTTCTAAGCAGTGCAATAGCTCTGATTGCACAGACTGACATTTGAAAAGCGAGTCCAAAGACTAACAGGGATTATCACCACCCACGCACAGCTGACTGATAGGCAAATGCAAAATTAATGTGTTCTTCTGAAGAGATCAATACTGTCTTGCTAATGTTAGCATGCAGAGCCCATAAAAAAAAGAGAGAACACAGCAGAAACAGAGGCTGAACAACCAGCTTCAGACTCTCAATGTCAGAGGGCAACATGCTGCCTTCAAAAATCAGACCAAGCAAAGAGCAGGAGCCACAGAATTTCAGGTGAGTTCAGCTACCCTCTAACACAGCCCCTCTTGTACCTGGAACAGGGTGTCCAAAACTGCCTGCCAGCATCATGAATCACCACCAAAAACCCCCAGCATTTGTTCCTCAAATTCTTTTGTTTTATGAGCTGCAAACCCAGTTGCAGCTCCACGCAGACATTTAGCACAGGGTAAACATGGGACCAGCGGAACTACTTCAACCCAATGTTCTCCCAATTTTAAATTGGTCAAGAAAACAAAAGTAGGAAAACACATTTTCCTGACCAATTTTTAACCTTCTGCTGCACATGCAATGAATCAATGCATCACTGAATGCAGATTTAGATCAAGAGAGCATTCAAAAAAGGGATGTCCTGGTGTTACTCTGCTCTTCTGGCTCATCTCAAACCCCAGCAGCAATGCCTCCTTTGAAGTTCTAACACAATCCTGCAAATCTCAGCATTAACAATCCTCCCACGACTTTGGTGGCAGAGTCCCCAGCAAGGGATCTCCTCTGCCCCAGGCCCTACATGGGAGTGTGTGTTCATACAAAGTGCCAAAACAATACACAGACATGTCACATCAGCAGGTGGAGTCTCCAATTCTGACCGTGGACACAACAATTTCAAGTCAGAACCTGTTGTAGGCATCCATGGAGTTATGTCAGGAGCTCTAAACCTGGATAAATTCTCACTGAATATACAAGGGGCAAGTTGCAGCATGACAAGCTTGCCCAGACCAAGCCTGCTCTGGATATCACATGTTCCTGTGAGAGTTCCTGCTGCTCACCAGCAAGCCTGGGAACTTGAAAAATATTATTTAATATGTTCACACTTTCCATTGGGCACTGGGTTTCTTCACTGCAAGGACTGCAGGAGTGAGGAGACCAAGCCTTGTGGAACATCCTTTGGCATCTGATCTGCTGTGAACACCTGCAATAACCACACTCAGAACTGCCTCTATTCTCTTGCTCAAAGCATCTATTTGGCCAGAAATACAACGTTAGTGACTCCTTGGGGTAAAATTATTTTCACTGGAGCTATGACAACATCCACCAGCTTTTCTCAGCCTGCTGTGTAAATAATGGACTTTTGTAATATCCTGTGCAGAGGCTGAGCACGGGAAAAGCACCCTGACATAATGTAATGAGTGTTGAGGACACACTTACTCATATCCAGCCCAACGTGCCCCTCTGGTCACCAGCTCTGGTTAATGAGCTGCATTTGCCAGGCCTCAGGCTGGTGCAGGGCAGAGCTTATCTTCAAATAACATGAGATCTCAGAAAAGCATTGCTAATTTGTACAATTATATCCACCAGCAAAATCATCATGCTTAATATGCTCCCAAATGCCCCAGCTCCAGGAATCATGTGAATGAGAAATGCTTCGTTTCATTTAACAAAAAGCTCATTTCCAGCCTTCAGCTTAAAAAATAGTATTAGAAGGGCCTTTATATGAGCACCTTGCCCACCCCCTCAAGCCCCAAGGCACACCAGCTAAACTTCATTATTCTCAGGAGATATTAGTCCAGTTGATCCTTGAACACCAATACTGTGGTTAAACAGTTTGCTTAGACCTCTCTTCTGGCTTTCCACTGTACCAACCAAATTCTCACAGGGAAAGAAAAAGCTTAAAAGACAAGTTTCCACATGCACTTTGAAGTATTAAAATAGCAGAAAGCAAGGAAAAAGAAATTATGGGGTTTTGTACAAAATATGGTTTTTAAGTCAGCTTCACAATGTCTGAGATCCCAAGTGGTGCTTTCAGAAGACGTGGGGTTGACAGTGTTACAATTCCCTCGCTCATCACACCAACGAAACCCAGCTTCTCATTCAGACCCCACAGGATTCCTCATCTCCTGTTTATCCACCAGAAGCTCCCTCTGCATCCAAGAGATGCACCTGCAGCATTTCTCAAGATCACCCATGAGATTCAGGGGTTTTATCTCTCCAGCTTCAAACCAGAGCCAAAGCTGCTGAAGCACCCGGGGATGGAGACCAAGGCCTGTGAGACTTCTGGACACATTTCCCAAAATAAAACCTCCTTCATTCTCATCCAAGACTTCCCTCTCCCTCACAACATGAGAGCCCTAGAGATCCCAGCCTTTGCCACTGATGCTGAAGGAAGCAGTCATGCAGCAGGGACTGGAGGAACAAAAAGGGGCCCAGATTTTGTTAGAGAATAACCTGAGTAATGAGTAACTCGCACATCACCAGCAGGATTTTAAATATGAACAAAATATTACCTCCCAGAAGTGGTTCAAGACACAGAGTAGAGCATAGAGGGGAAGAAGGTGTCCCTAAAGAGCCAACCAATTAATGTTTCAATACAACTATTCCTTTTTACCAGAACTCCACTGCTTCCTTTTTTACCAGAAATATCCCCAGAGATGTTTTCCTTCTGCTTCCTAATTAACTTGTATTAATCTTTCCTCTGCTTCCATGTGACTTTGAGGACGGACTCAAATTCAGATTTCCCTCCTCCCTTGCACCTCTGAGGTGTGTCACACTTGGCAGAAGGCAGCACAGTGCCCATCAAAGCAGTGTCCTACAAAGACCTGGATCTGAAGGAGACGCTGGTCCCAGGGATTTGCTTCTGCACTGACAGCACTCAGCTCTGCACTCCCCTGCATCCCAGAGTGCATTGTGGAGAGTTAAAGAGTATTAAAGTGAATATTTATTCCCTCTTTTTCACCCCCAGCCTGCAACAGAGATATCAGTTACACGCTTAACCATTTTATTGTATTAAATGGAGGCAAATGTCTTATTTTACTGGGCTTTCCTGCAGCCTCTTATATCCAAACGTGGCACTACAAGGCATAAATGGACTGTGTGTATTCACCTCTTCCAAATCCACAGTGGGTGACTTGTACTTGGAGAATGAGATCACAGTTAACAACATTAACAGTCTGGATTCACCAGGGCTCTTCAGTTCTCTGCTGTATTTACCTTTCTGTGATTAAGTACCTAATTACACAGTCAGTGCTAATAGCCAGGGGAGGAAATCCAGAGCTGCCTCGAGTAAGGGGAGTTCTGCTCAGGTCACCCTCCCAGACGAGGTCTGAGCTTGACTTTACACCTCGTTTCCACAGTGATTTGCTAAGAGGAGGCAGATGGGCTGCATGCTGTCAGAGGACACCAGTGTTAGTCTTCATGCAGCGCCAGTTTGGCTACAGAGACATGCAAGGCACAGTTTTATGACCGTGCTAACATTAGATGACTGAAAACATCAATCCTGGGGACCATTTTTAGGCAGGGTAAAGGCTGGCACTCAAGAAGAGACCGAACACCATCACCTTTTCTGGAATAAGGTGGTAAACCTTGTCTTGAAAAACAAGAGTGCTACAGTCTCCACTTGCTCAGGAGCAAAGTTTGGTGTCCCAGGAGCTAATAACCTCAACAGACCATGCCTGGATAAGAGCCAGAGGAAGGAGAGGATTAATAGATTATTCTGTAGTGCCTGAAATGGACACAGGAAAAAAAAGCCCAGACAGAAAATACCAGACATCAGGTCTTTCCCACTCCTCTGCCCCAGGTTACCACATCATGACATCCACATGTATGTACAGTCAGGGTCAGGACAGAGAAGACCCCTGCTTTGGCAGAACACCCAAACCCCCCAGCACCGACACACCAGGCCCCCATGGTTTGGCACTGGCTGAGTCCCAACAGAGCAAAGGTGCCAGTGGCTGTTAGCACAGCAAGGCTTCCACTGAAAGCTGCAAGCACGAGCTGGCGTTTTTAAGGCAATGCCATTTCAACTTTAACAGGCAAATCTACTCTGAAAAGGGGCATTGAAAACTGGCACTTTCATCCCTCCCAGACACAGTCCTCAGTATTGTGCTCACAAGTTTGGATAACAAGCAAACCTGTATTCTGCTGCTACAGGAGACAATGTCTGATTCAACTTCTGTCTCCCCTTTCCCTGAGGCAAGGCATCAAAATCCCCTTTAAGCTAAAGACCACCTGAGCTTTTTTAATAAAACCACGTTTAAAAACTCACATTAAAAACCACACACAATCTCACACCACTTTGACTTTAAAAAAAGCAGCAAATAGCAGTTTTTTCCACATGCCCTTTCCTTTGCTACTTGCTCATGCACATGTACAAAGATGAATAGCCATGCTTTAAATAATCCCACTAATTTTGAGAGCCTAAGGACAAGCACTAACGAGAAAAGAGTTACTGAAGGTTTGCCCATCCCATTCTCTCCCAAATTTGCCCTCTTTGCTTTTCTGAAAAGTCTTTGAGTCTCAAACTTTATATGCCAGCAACGTTTCTAACTCTTCCTAAAAGGCACTAAAGAAAAATAAGTGCCCCAGAAAGGCAAACCTCTCATTCACCTAATCCTAAGGACTGAGTAAGTAAAGCAGAGTAGGGTTCTTACCTGCCAGGGCCTGGTTCAGTTTACTGGGTTTGAGCATCTTGATGGGCAGGTTTGGGGCACTGGAGAGAGAAAAGAAAAAGGGACGAGTTCAACAGCACAGAAAAACCACTAACAAAGAAACCAGCAGTAAAACTGCCTTCTGAATGCCAGAGCCCTGCATATATTAACAGGGCTTAATTGCTCAGATGAGCCCCAGATGGGACCCTCACCCATGCACCCTTCTCCCACTGGTTCAGGAGCTGTATTTGAGGAGGCCTGTCCTTGCCAGAGCTCTCTCCTAGGTTAATTTACCTCTAAGACAGGCTTCAGAGCTGTGCTGTAATGTAGCAGCCTCCAGCCCCATCTCTTCTCAGCTGGAGGCTGAGCCTGACTCATCCCTTCCTCCTGCTGGACCCTGCTCTGATCCTGTGATGCATCCCTGCTCTTGCTATTCCACCACAGAGCTTCCTATGAGCAGCCAACATGCACTATGCATCCAACAGGAATCCAAAGGGAACAAAGGCTGCAGGAGACTCACAAGAGTTTGTCACCCATTTTTCTTTGGAAATCAGGACGATTCAGACACCAAGTATCCCTCTCAGGTTCTTCACCTACTTGTTTTAGCAGTGTTTCCCAAAGGTGGCAGCTGCACCTCAAGCTAGTCTGGGATAGATGGGCAGCCAGGGTCATGCCATGAGTTGGAGAAAGGAGTTAGGAAGGAAAGGGGGAGCAGCAGCATGAACACTGAGGAGGGGGTCACTAGAGAAGACAGCAAGCTGGATCCACATGAGCAGAGCAGGAACATCTGAAATCCAACATGCTGGCACAGAGAAACCACCCATGGGCTCTGTCTCAGGTGGCACATGTGCATCAGCTGCAGTTAATACACAGTGAATTCTGACAACTATCCCCAAGGCCTCCCCAAAATTACATCAAACCTGGCCAGCTTCTTAAGAATTCAGAGACCAAGGTGGTCAAAAGCCCAAGTCTCATCCACTATTAAGGGGGAACCACCTTCTTTCCAGCTGGGATGCAAGAGCTGCCATGGTGCTCCAAACAGCATCACAGAGGTCCCTCCTTTCAGCCTTGCTAAAATCTTTGTCCCTATTTCCATGACAATGACCAGAGCTGAAAAGATTTGTGAGTGACATGTGACTGCCTTCCACCCTCCTGAGAGGGAGGCATCCCTACCTCTTCCCTCTCCTACCTGTCACAATTTGGAATGGGCTCCTGCAGGTGTCCTGAGCTTCCTGAAGAACACTGGACAGGACCCAGGGTTTGGTGTGGCACTGACAACCTGTCTGAGGGAAACCAGCTCTTCCAGACCCTTATAAAGCTCTCCAGACCAGAGAGGTTTTCCTTCTGCCTCTTTCAAATGTTGTGCTTTCCCTTTGGCTGCCACCAATTTTGCAATGTCTTCAAATGATGCAATGGATTGTTCTGCCTACAGTTCAAACCCCCCAAATACAGGGGAAATCCTCCACATGATTTCAAAGGGCTTTGAGTCAGATGGTTTTCTGACTCTTTTTCTTTCCTGATTCACCCTCTTCATCACAGTTCTTTCTCAGGTATTTCCCTCCTCCTCCTTCATCTCATCCCTTTGCTTCACAGAGACATTTGACTTTCCTTCATTTCCTCCTCCAACTGAGCAGCCAAGAAGACAACAGAGCCTGAGCAACCCCTCCACCCCAGCCTGTGACCCTGAGGAGCTTGTGCTTTATCATCACACCACGACATGGAGGTGCTTTCACTTCCCCATGGGAGGTAAAAATACTGTAAAGCACAAAGCTGAACCTTCCACTGTGCCAGGAAAGCAGATGGGGGGCAGGGGATCCTTCCAAAGGGCTGGAGCACAGGGTCATTACACCTGAGGCTGGAGAAAGCAAACCCAGAGCTGCCCTGGGAAGGGGATCACTGGTAACCACATTCTGAGATGATGGAAGAGACAATCTTTACTCTTCTTTCCTGCATTGTAAGGCTCAAGTCCAAGTCATCCAGGAGCAAGAACTTGTTGTCCTGGTTTCAGCTGAGATTGAGTTGATTTTCTCCCGAGTAGCTGGTACAGTGCTGTGTTTTGGATTTAGGATGAGAATTATGTTGATAACACAGGGATGTTTTAGTTGTTGGCAGTGATCACATTAAATCAAGGCCTCTTCTGCTCCTCACCCCACCCCACCAGTGAGGAGGCTGGGAGGGGACACAGCTGGGACAAGGGATATTCCAGACCATTTGATGTCATGCTCAGTATAGAAACCAGGGGGAAAACTGCTGCTGCTCAGTGGGTGTGAGCAATTACATTCTGCATCACATTTCAGTACTTTTATAATCATCATTATTATTATTTTTCTTCCCTTTTCTGTCCTGTTAAACTTTCTTTATTTCAACCCAAAATTTTCCTTTTTTTTCCCTTCCAATTCTCTCCCCCATCCCACCAGAGAAAGATGGAATGAGCAAGGGGGCTGTGTGGTGGTCAGCTGTGTGCTGGGTTAAACCAGGACAGAATGAGAAGAGCCCTCAAGATCTGCCAAAGGAAATACATAAGCAGTTAATGCATTTACAAATGATCAAGTTTGGGAAGCTGGGAGTGCACTGCAGATAAACTACTATCCATAAGCCAGGGGACAGTTGCTGATCAGTGGTGTAAAGGCAAAGTGTGTCAGCTTTGACTGCTGGAGGCCTTTAAGCCAACTGATGTGATGATGGAGAAACCAAATACTTCTTCTTTCAGCAAATACACCCCTGCCAGTCAGCAGCACCCCAGTTAACAGTGCCATAGGATGTGCTGACCCACTGGCACTGTGGGACCGCACTGGCACAGCTGCCACGCTCCCTGATTTCTGTTACAACTGCAGAAAGCCCAAAGGTTGATGAAATCAAGGGAAATCCAAACTGCTTTGAGGTACCACAGCGCTGCCTGGGCAGGTCTGCAGCCGCAGTGAGTGGGAGGAAGTGCTGTCACGCCAAAAAAGGTGCGGAAACGCTACTTGGAGCCTACGCTGGGTCTGAAGTGGGGGTTTTTGGAGGAGGAAGGGGAAGAGGTAACAAGGAAGGATATTGCCATTGTAGTGTAACATGGGCTGTGCCTCCAATCCCAGAGCAGCACAAACAGATGTATTTTATCCACCAGCTCAGATTCAAACAATTCCAGCATTGCCAGAAACAGTGCTGGCTTCTTGGGAGAGAGCTGGAGCCAGGCTGGGCTGAGGTCCTGCTGATTTATTGAAAACAGGCTCAGTTAGGAGAAAAAACCTGATGCAGGCAGGCTGGTGGGGGTCTTGCATAAGAGAGATCTGGAGGGCATCACTGCAAGAGCAAGCACTGCAGTGTGGAGAGATGAGAGGGATCCACTGAGGCACCTGCTCCTGCTGCCTCTGCTGCCCAGGGAGATCTGTAGCCAGGCAGTGCCTCTGACTCCCAGCCAAGCCTTCAGGCTGGGCTTGCAACACCTGAAAGTCAACGCCTGAATTCTCTGAACGTTTCCTAGTATTGTCTCCTCCTTCCTGGCCCAATTTTGCCCTGCTGTTTGCTGCAGCTCCTGCTCTCCCGCTGCTCTGTATCTGGAGGTTACCGAGTGTAACAGGGATCACCAGGTTGTGAACAAAGGGATGCAAAGTAAGACACTGTCCTCGGAGATTCAGCAAGAAGATACTGTTATGATTTCCCACCACCAGTTCCCAGGCAGTCTGCTATGGGAGGCAGACAGGGCAGACTGATATTTCAGCATGACAAAACCACTTGCTTCTCCAGAATTTCTAGATTCTGCAGCACCAGTGAGACAGCAAAGCACAAGGCCAGCAAGAAGGTGTGTCAACAGCTTGGAATCCAGGGCTGCTGCCACTTCAAACACTGGATGGCCAGGTTTGAGCTGAACATCACCTAAGCCACACATACACCATATCCTAACAGAGTAGAAGTGGGAAAGCCTGTAAGAACTCACCCTCTCCATCTGGTAACAGCCCTTTCTTCCTTCTTCTTCCCCTGCACACAACCAGCAGGCCACACATCTCTTATTAGGCATCTTTGTCACCCTCTGGGCAACAGCCAACACTTCTCCCCACAGGTCAAGGCTGCATCCAGCCCTGCCTCACACTAACACCAAGTGCTACCACAACACCCAAAGGTCAAACCCCCTTCCCAGGGCTCACCAACACTAATGGCAGTTTCTCCCCTACCTTTCTTCTCAAGAAGAGGCCAAAACCCAGACTGAGTGTCTCTAAAGAAGGACCTTTTGGTGCACTGCACACATGTGGCCACATGGATCTGTGGTTTTCCTCCTGGCACCAAGCAGAGAAGACTCCTCTGCTCCCACTCAGGAAGAACACCCAGCAGCAGAGAACCACGCTGGCTAACAGGGCTGCAGGACAAGTCACCATGTGCCCAGCAGAACCAGCACCAGGAGAGCCCCTCCTCACCATCTGAGGAACTTTTGGGATGCCTATGGACAAAGCTGGAAGATGTGAAGGAGGAGAGAGAAAAGGAAAGGCCTTGCCCAGGTTCTGCTCCCTCCTGATTCTACAAAGTGCTAACTGTAGGTTGCTCCTTTTGGGAGATTTAGGGGTACAGCACCAGATCCCCAATACTGTCAATATCCCTCCCTGGCCCTCAAGAGCCCCATTCCCCATCCTTTCATACAAAATCCTGTCCCCCTGAGCTGCCTGCTTTATTTGTAGGCACAACCTATACCAGAAGCCAAAGCCACATAAGCTCAGAGGGGCCAGCAGAGCTACAGCAGGGATTTGCCTGACTGGGGTACTAATTAATATCCCCAGGAAGATTGCTTTCTGCAACTTTACTCACTCATATTACAAGCAGGGTGTTTCAGGAGTGCCCTACTCTGTAATTAGCCAGCACAGTGCAGGGAACAGGGTAGCTCTTGCCCCAGGGATGGATGCTTTCCCACACGGGGTGAGAAGAATCATGCCAGGAGGTGGCTGGGATGCTGGGCAGCCAACCCCTGCTTCCCAGATCTGGCTAACAGCACTGAGACAAGGACACAACCTCTGCCATGGGACACTCCATGTGCAGATTCCAGCACTGTCTGTGAGAGAGGCCAGATTCATTAACTCTGTTTAATACATGGGAGGAAACCAATGCACCAAGCAGCAAAATAACTTGCCCACATGTATTTAACACATTAGCAGCAGAGCCAAGGATATTAGCATCTAGTTAAGCCTTGGCACTCTTCTCTGGGTTTTCCCTCTTTGACCCTCTTGAGAGCAGGAGGAAATCAAACCTGCGTTTTGCAGTGCCGGGGCTCCGCCTGCTCTCACACAGCACCCGCCCTGCAGCAAGCAGCAAATACATTTAACAACCCTCAGTGCCACAGGAGCCTGGGCATGCCTGTGCTGACAGCCTCTTCTGGGGGCTCTCCCTGCCTGCCTGCTAGAAATAACTGTCACAGCCACACGGGGAGTCAGGCAGCTTGCCAGGATGAACTGCGCCTCTTCCTCGGCCCTGCAGGACAGAGGTTTATTTCAGTGTTGCCATTTTTAGTTGTGTTTCCTAAAGAAACTGGGTGTACACAACTGCACTGTCTTTCAGTCTCTCCCAGTCAGCTTTTGAGCTCTTCTGCCAGTTGAAGTTCAGCTCCAGCAGGCAGCTGGGTCATCCCTGAAAGATTTGTGAAGATAAGCAGTTTTGTAAAAGCAAGTAATCTGTCAGTGCTGCTTTGGAGCCAAAGGCTGTGGGGTGAACACAACACAACCTTTATTAGACACCAGAGGAGCCCCTGTGTCCCACTGCTCACTTCCCTTTGGCCTCTGAGCACGGGTCAGCACAGGAATTGCACATCACAGTTAAGGGGAGTGAGCAATGCTGCACACTGGACACAGCCAGAAACCCTTGGTGGGATAATTAGTGCAGGATAATTAGCCCCAAAGGCTGGACTATTGGGTGATGCAGGACAGTGACTGCGAGGTAAGGGGAACAAACCACCATGCCATGTTCGAGGGGGGAAGACAAGGAACCCAGGGGATACAATAACCCAGGAATGTTCTGGGCTTAGGAATTAAATGAAACACATTGTTAGATTTTGCTACTCAGGTTTCCCCTAATTCACAGAAATTAAAGGATTTTCTGCTGAACACGAGTTCCACAAGCCCAATACTGTAACTCCAGCCAGGAGCAATTCCACCCACCCAGTGGCATTTCCGACTCAACCTCAGTGCAGAGGTGACAGGAAAAAGCCATCCCAAGCTGTCAGCTGGGGAAGAACAAGTCCCTTTCACATTCAGCACGCTACTGGAAGATGGAGATTGCCCCCCTGCGTGCACTTGGCTGTCTGGCAGGGACAAAGAGAGTGTCCCTGGCAAAACTAATCCCAAAGGACTGGAGAGCACACCCCAAGGGGACAGACAGGCAGCCAGGGGAGCAGGGCTCAGCTGGGGATGTGGGTTTTACAGAGGGTGACTGTCATATAGGCCTGACAGCACTCACTCGCTCCCTTCCAGGTGACCAAAGAGCTGCCACCTGCCCTGGGTGGCATGTCCTGCTGTCCCCAGCACAGATTTAACCATACAATCCCCTTTGCATCCCCCATAAAGGCTGGCTTGGGCAGGGATAGATGCCAGGACACCAGCCACCTCATCCCCTGCACACCACCAACAGCTGAGCCGAAAAATAGGTTGAAACAGCCCAACCTCAACCAGCCTTGGCATTGCTGGGCACCTCCAAGCCTCCTCCTGGGCATTCCTCTCCTCCTGGTTGGCATTGCCTGGGTTGTGGGCTCAGTTCATGGTGAGGAGACCATGCCACCCCTCTCTGGGCATCTCTGTCCCATTCTCCCTCCTTCCAGGACAGCCTCTCCCCCCACCAGTACCACAAAACATACCCAGACCCTGATCTGCTCCAGACAGGCTTGTGGGGCAACTGCTGCAGCATTTGGCTCTTCCTTTTTAATCTTCCCACACTGGGAGTCACTTTCCAAATCATGCTGAGGCTTTGGGGAAGGATGGGGGCTCCAGGCAGTCTGGAGCACCAACCAGCATCTCCCAAGAGAGGGGGAATTTGGCAGCTTCTTCAGGAGACAGCAAGAGCCTCACTGGGAGCTCCTGCAGGCAGTGCTGAGGTCTGATTTTCAGCCCTCCTCGAAGGTGACAGGAACAGAGGAGTACTGTGAATGCTTAAAGCACCACAAAAAATCACCAGGTGCAAAAAAAACCACCAAAAAAAGACCGTGAGAATGAAGAACAGGATGTGAGAAGTCATTTCACTCAGATGACCCCGAAGAGGGAAAGTCCTGATACAACACTAAGAAAAATACCTCAGGATTCAGCATCTTGTTTAAAACACAAATGAGAATCAAAACCTCATTGAACCTCAAACCCCTGTGCCTTGTGTAATTAGCAGAATGTGCTTCCAACACTCTAGATCTCTTATCTCTTTACTTACCTGGAGTAGTTTGGACAGGTAAGTCAGCCCTGGCAAGTTCCCCTGCAGTTTCTCAGGGGCTCACACAGTGGTTCAGCAGCTGGATTATTCCCAGGGAAGTGGGTGTAAGGCTCTGCACACTTCCAGCCGTTCACAAACAGAGGGAGCAATCAGCCAGCCCTTGCTTGGTCAGATGCTCAGTGCCAGCACTGCCACAGACAGATCTTACAGACCTCTGCTAGCAAGGGCTTGTGCACAGGAAAAGTTAAGATCCTGAGCGTGGGATAACTGACCATGGCTTGCCCCAGCAGCCCATGCCACGGAGAGGAGATGAGGTATCAGACCACAAGCCTCTGCTTTTCACTGAGCTGGCAGCAGCCAAAAAGGCCTGAAGAGAAGTGGAGCCCGCGCTCCCACATCAGTAAGGTGCAAACACAGCCCTCCTTCAGCTCCAGCTGCTCACTGATGGGAGCTGAGAGAAGAGCCATGGTGAAATCCAGTGGCATTTCAGCTCTGCATCAGCACTTAGCCTGACAAATAGCCTGGACACCGGATTTTGGCAGAGAATTCACCAGGTCTCAGCCACACCCAATGAATGTAGTGGTCTCCTCCTTGAAGGGGAAGAGCTTTGAACACAGAGCAGAGTTCCACTCTATGTTTACTGCCTACTTTGAACTAAATAAATGTTTACAAGTCCCCTTTTAATTCACTCAGTCCCTCTCAAAGTTGTTTTAAAGCCTAACCTGAAATACCACCAATCACTATTAATTTTCTCCAACCTTCAGAAACTCAACCTATCTGATTTCTCCAGTGGTTCAGGGAAGACTGGTAGACAGGGACTATATTTCAAGTGAGGAATAAAAGGAGTGGAAAGCAGAGGAGAAGCTTTTTCACCCACTGCACTGGATACACAGGCACAAACCTCTGTCTCCTGGGGAGAAAACCCTTGTAAAGTCCTCTGTGGGACAGAGAGTCTCCTAGATAAGGCAGACCTGAGCACAGCAGATGTCTCGGACACACAGAAGTGAATTAGGGTCTGTACCTGACTCCGTTAGATGCAGACAGTCCTGTGCTGGGGCCCCCAGCTTGCTGCAAAACCAAGGTGCTCTGTGCATTGAGTCTTGGTGTTGACCTTGCTCCAGTCAAAGTCGGTTTGTTATAGGGCACGAAGCCGACGCTGGAAGAGCTTACTGACGCTGTCCTACCGGAAACCTGATGAGCAGTGGAAGAGTTGGGAAAGTTTATCATGGAGTGGCGGTAGCGCGTGGTGATGGGACCAGTCCCGCTGTTGGGCCAGCACTGCTGGCAAGAACAACCCACCCCCGTGTGAAGGGGTGCCAGGGAGGTCGTCACCGGGTACGGGGCGTCCAAGCGCCTCTGGACGCTGCGGCGGAACCTCGTGGTCTTGTTGGTCTGGACTTGAGCCACAAAGTCAACCTCGTAGTTGTAGCCCAAGGGTCCGAGGTCTACTCGCTGGTGGTTGGTGGCACGGGCTTGCTCCAGGAACACGCAGACGTTCATCTCGTACGGGGACCACCCGCCTTCGTCGTTCTGCCATTCCCAGACGATGCCCTGCCCCGCAGCGGAGTCCCCCGGGAAGACGTGCCTGCGGACAGCCCGCATCGTCCCTGTGTGGGGAGAGAGGGGAATAAACACAGTCGTTCTGAGAGCAGAGAGTTAAGGAGGATTTGTTTCTGCACAGATCTGTGGCGCCTACAAGAGGGTGGTCTTCCTCCCCTCTCCCTCAGCAGGGGCACTAATAGAGCTTCTCCTCCCGACAGGGCTGGGTTTGGTCATGAAGCTCAGAGAAACGCAACACCCTCGAGATCCCTGTCCCTCTGCCAAATCTGATTGTGGGCTGGCAACAGGTTCAAAAGCTGCTGGGAGGAAGGGTGGGAAAGGAGGGAAGGAGGGAGGATGCAGACGCAGACACACCCGAGCACAAAGGCCCAGCGATCACATATGCCTCCCTGACGTTAAAAGGAAAAAAGTAAAAAAAAAAAACCAAAAATCAGGCTGAGGCACAGATCTGGTTTAAAAAACCCCAACTCCCACAGCCTTGACAACAGAGTAACTATAGAGACACAACAGCATCGGGAAGTGCTTTGCAGGAGCACTTTAAGGGGCTTGAACACCCACTTTGCTACATGGAGGTTCAGACAATTTTGGTCTTGGGAGAGTGGGTGAAGTCCCACAGGGGCAAGGACAAGGACTTTGGAAAAGGGATAGACAGGGCCAGCTTCTCTAGGCTCCTGGCTGCTGGGAGATAGAGCAAGACTAGAGAGGAGAAGACAATGAAGTAACTAGAGGAGAACAGCTGTTCAGACAAAGGGAGAGAAATGGAAGCAGACATTCTACTCTTGCAAGGCTGCTTGACAGCAACAGCAGGAGCTCAAACTCCCTGGAAGTCTGGCTCTCCAGGATGACTTCATTTCTGGGTATTTTATCCCTTTCTGCAAAAAAGCAGCAGCCTAACGGGAGCGAGGGAAGCCACCCAAGAGGACAAAAGCTCTGCAACCTCTGCAAAAATGCCACGGGGCAAGCAAGTCTAGGGATGCAGGAAGGTGGGAGTGAACAGGGGTGCAACAAATTGTTATGACACAGGAAGATTTCAAAGAACAGCACCAAGAGGAAAAAAACCAAATGAAACCCCTAAAGAGGTCATGAGAGTTATGGCACCATGTTCCAGGACTCCAGGTGAAAACAGGCACTTTACACCTAAAGCCTGAGGGGAACTGCCCTGGGATATCACTGGTGGCTCTGTGGGGTGCAGGCAATCCAGGCAAGCTTCACTCCCAACAGGCACATCCCAAAGAAAAGTGAGGACAGCCCACGTGGGACTCCACACTGCCAAAACTCAACTGCTGCCTGTGTTCAGGCTCTGGCTGGTTGAATGCTGGATTGAGGATACTGAGGATCTTTGCCTCACCCTGCTGTTATTTCTACCCAATAGTATTGGGCTACTGTGGAAACTACTACAAGGTGACCTTCCCAGCCTGGAATCAGTGCCTTAGTGGGAAGGCAGATGAAACAGCCAAAAGCAAACTCTAGCAATGACTGCTCCTATCCAGCAAGCCCTGCCTAGTTTTAGAAACACAAACCCAATGGCCTCAAAAGCTGGGTAACTTCAGGGATGAACCCCCAAACAGGAAGACTGGGGATAAGACTGGCTGGGAATGAGATGGTGAGACATGCACTGCTTTTAAAGATGAGTGCAAGGAACCTGCTCCCAAAAAAAGAGGACTGCCACGGGTAAAGCAAGATGTCAGAAATCCAGTGGGACACATCTCAGAGGAGATTAGCAAGGCTGCCACTGCTCCACTGGCAGCTCAGAAGATAAAAGCAGCACAGAGAGGGCTCAAGGAGTTTGCAAGCAACCTGAGTTTGTAACACCCCCAAACAGCAGCAGGGACAGCTTTTAAGAGTCAACAAGACCAAAGCCTTGCACTTGGACAACATTCCCCTTCCCCCAGGCTGGCAGGGAAACTGGCATTCCTCTCCAGGGTGGGCAAACAGCTGTGGTCAGAGGACAACTCCTGCTGCTTCCTTGCACTCAATCTCAGCTAATCTGCCTCAACCAGCAGCTGAAGCCCACAGCTAATCCTGCCCACAGCATCCCCCCACACAGCTGTCATTCCCTGCTGGAGGGGACGCTGCTCCCGTTAACACTGGCTTCCTGTTATTCTCTCTGGCTTCCTTTGAAGAGCCTATTTATCTGTCTAATAGCTAATGAGCAGAATACAACAGCCTATTTTTTGCACTGTTTAAAGATTTTTCATGGGGATGTTTCCTGCAGAGATTCTTTTCTCCAGCCCATGACAAAGTTCAGCTCTCAGCTCGCTCGGAAACGTTCATGTTTAAGGCAGAGCCCTGCAGAGAGGAAAAGCTTTGCCTAGAACTGGGCCACGGAAAGGGGATATGAGTGTTTCCAATAGTCACATTGCAGAGCACACAGGTATTTGTGGAGGGAGGCTCACAGCCCTGGCCCCTTTGATCAGCATCCCTCTGGATCGGTGGGAAGCACTGCAGGAGAGCTGTGGAGCGGAGTGAGCCTTTTTGTTATTAACAATTCAAACTCAGATCTAGTCCAAGGAAAGATGAGATCATGCCAGCCAACACAATTTCCAAAATTGTGCTGGACTGTCCCCCAGACATGACAAACTCTGAACCACCCCGCAATGGACAATATTCAGTGGATGTTCTGAGATCTTTCACAAGGCTCTAGAGAGATACAAGACCTCTAAGGAGAGACAGCTGCACTCACGGAAAAGAATGTCCCATTTACACTGGGATGCATCTTTCACCCTCCCACAGGCTCTCTGCTCATCTTCACCAAAGAGTTTGGGACTGCTGCCCATATGTTGGAGCACTGGCTGAAGGGCAAAAGGCTGGAAGGTTCCTTCACAAGTTTGGCAGGAGAAAACAGGAAAGAAACAGCTGCTGGTACGAGGTCTGGTGGTCCATGTTGTACTGCTCAAAGCCATAGCCTCAGCTGGGCTTCTCAGTGCTCAAACAGGCCACACTGAGCACACCTGCCAGGGCATCCAGCTGAGAAAGCTCCCCACCTCACCCAGGACACCGTTAGAAAAACTAATCTTAAGGTCACTAAGAATAAAACCACGGATGCAGCTGTGATGCTCACATTTGCTCCAACCACTTCCCTTTCCTGTCAGCACTGGATGATCGTGCAGCTGGTTCAAAACATTGCTCATTTACTGCTTCAACTGGCAAGAAACCAGCACATGTCCCCCCCCTAAAGCATGGGGGGGATGCTCGACTGCGTCCTGGGGTGATGGGAGAGGTGTTGGCAAAGGGGAAACTGATGGATGGAGAATTGTCCAAAGCAGCCATTCATTCAGGGTGTGTAATTTGGGATCTCCCTGGATTTTCCAGGGATGAAGTGCATGCATTCCATCCCTGTCCCTTTTCTAAGCTCCAGCTGCTCAGCACATCTGGAGCAAAAGAGGGTAGGAGTCATCTTGGCAAATTCTGAGCTGTACCCCCAGCGAGCCCAGGAGAGAGGAGGATGGAAATCAGGTCTCAATCCTGCTGTTAAGCCCATCCCTTCCTCCCTGGGAGGAAGCAAGCCAGGCTCGCACAGCACAAGTGCAGGGAATATTCTGCTGCAGCATTTCGGTGTTGTGTGGGGGCTGCAGGCTCTCACAAGCAGCTTGTGTGCGGCAGCATGCCAAGGTAAAGCAGCTGGCACTCCAGTTCCAGAGGGAACAAGGGATTCAAGCAGGAGGGTTGGAATCATAAAAAGGCCTTTTTTACGCAAGTGGTCTCGAATGGTTGTGGGTGGGGGGAGTTTCCAGCTCTGAGGGCTCTGGCTCTTGAGCTGTGAGCTCTGGGTGTCCCATGATGATGTTCCTTGAGGGATCCCTGCTGCCTGCACCCAGCTCCACAGATTTTCCCACTCTGGGCAGCACCAGAAGAGCAGCAGATGTGCCACCCCTCAAAGAACTGCCCAGCACGGCAGCAGACAGCGCAGCTTTGTAGGGCTGTCCCACACAGAAGGAGGCCCCCTTATCCCCGAGCACAGAAGCAAAACCCCAGCGTGGGCAGGGAAGCTCCCTTACCTGTATCCTGCCGGAACTGCGTCAGGCTCGGGATGTCGATGACGTAGGGAGCCAGGACGGGGTCCGCACGTCCCAAAGGGATGCTGCTGACAAGCCCCGACCCCGAACGTCGGCCCTTCTGCTGAGAGGCCTGAATAACCTGCTCGATGTAGCTGCAGACGTTCCCTCGGTACGGCCTCCACCTGCCAAACTCATCCTGCCATTCCCACACCGCCACTACCGTGGAGTTGCTGCTGTGCCCCAGGGCAGAACCGGGGAGTCCGGATGGCCCGGCTGAACTGCTTCCCGCTCCCTGAGCTGCTGCCATGTTCCTCCCTGAGGTCTGGGCACGACTGGAAGTGGCAGCTGCGCTGGCTGGCCTTACACCATTTTCTCCTGAGGACCTGCAGCGAGAAACAAAGAGAGCACACGGAGCTGAGAATGATTGTCCCAAATCCCCCCATCCCCCATCCAAACCACACAAGCCGTTTGAGAGGAAAACGAGCTCTGACTTTGACAGAGGATGCATTTAGGAGAATACAGAGCAGCAGATTGGTCCCAAAACCCTTTGGCTGAGGGTGAGTGAGGCACCACCACCCACTCCCTGCCAATGCTGGCAACTCCTCTTTCTCATTTTGTGGCACCAAACACCACCCGACTCACCACAGATCTGTATCAAACCACCCCCTGAGCCACTGCTGATCATGTCAGGGAGACCTGTAAGGCCTGACTGAGTTCACACAGACACTCACTAGCCAGGAATGTGCCAAGGCAAGAGGGCACTCCACCCCCTTCCCCATCCATGCTCAGCACTGCTCCTGGCAGTGTTGTGCTCTGACCACCTTGACTTGAGCTGCCAAATGCTCCTCAAACACTTGTGCACAGGAATGACTCGGTTACACAAGTGGTTCCCATACTCTTCTCACTGATCTGAGCTCCAGGGCTACACCATCAGCTCCATTCAGGCTTCTGACCACTCAGCTTTGATCCAGGATCCGTCCCATGACTCTTTCTGTGTAGCACTGTATGTGCACACAAAGCCAGGAGACAATCCTCCATGCACAGTTTGCAAATCACAGCACATACACTTTTATAGTTGAGTGTGATCCCAGCAAAAAATGGATGGGAAGGAGTACAGGAACACCAGGAGGAACATAGGGTGCTGAGAGCAGTCTGTGTTGAGGGCAGTGATTTAGCAGGTCCTCAAGATCAAAGCTGCAGCTTCTCAGGTTGGAAAACAAGGAACTCTTGAAACAAGGGACAATCTGCATCAAAGACTCAAGCCAGAGACTCAAGCCCTTAAGATATGATTTGGGAAAGAATAGAGAATGTGATAGCAGCCCCAAGACATCCAGAGAAAAGACATAAAGGCCAGTAAACAAATTCCAACAACAAGAGATCATCACTCTTAGCCCCCAAGGGATGTAAAAAAGCAGAGACCCAAGCCATCACATGGTCACCAAGCTGCCTAAAAGACACCAGAGGTCTGATATTTGGCATTCCTTGTCCACTGTGTCATTCCAAGGAATCCTGTCTAGACCATCTGGACACACATCTGTCCAAGTGATGGACAGCCACTTGGAGATCCCCACGTTGGTTCTCGTGTGTAGGTGGGTATGGCTGTGAATGAGTGAAATTCATTTTGTTTTAAAATAAAGTCGCCTTCTCCCCCCTCAGGTCTCACGTCACTGATTGCTCGCTTAACTCCCTGCAGTCGGCAGGGAGCTGTGAGCTTCCTTCCCATCAAATGGAAAAGTTCAGGTCTCCCAAGAGGCAGAGCAGCAGTGGGTGGCTTCCACTGGAGGATGCCATCTGCACAGAGGATGACATCCCTGCCGGATGGGAGAAGATCCCACGCTCCGTGGAGCATCCCATCCATCATGCCCGTGTGGCTTGTTGGCTCAAAAAAGACACAGAAGAAGAGCGAGCGCAGAACAGACACACCCACACGTCTGCATTTATAAGAGGAAAGCAACACTTTCTCCAGGAATTCAGTGTAAATTACTTCATGAGCTGCTCAGAGATTTTTACACCACACCCCCAGCTCAACTGGTGCTGGTGACAAAGCGCTCCCCATCACCAAGACCCAGCCCTGGTCTCTGCTACCAACCTTTTCCTTGTAATCCATTCTCCCCCAACACACCAAAGACAGCTATTTTACTGCTCAAACCAGCAAATTAAGGCTTAAGGTATCAAACCCAACACCTGCCTCTGTCACTTCTTTTTATGGCAGGTTTCACACCAACACTTCTCCACCTCAGGGACCACCAGCATGTCTGTTCTCAGCTCGGACCAGAGTGAGGCAAAGCCAGGCTGCAGGATTTTTCTGTCCCCCGCACCTGAACCCCAAATACAGAACAAACACCTTTTCTTCCCCCCAGAGTTGCTGCCCAATATTCATCAGCACACCCTGCAGCCACAGGCAGAGCAGAGGGAGGCCATGAGGAGGGAGTCAGCGATTCGTTTTCCTTTCACTTCTGAAACACAGCAGCAGGAAATGGAAACAAGAAAACATCCCAGAAAAAAAAAAACACCTCCTCCCTGTGCCACGGGGATAACACTGGGATAACAGCTGAGTGCCAACAGCCTGTTGCTCACCCCTGGGATGGCAGCGATGCTGTGAATGCTGGACCACACGCGGGGGTACCTGGACTGGCTGCACGTGAGCGTCGCGTGCTCCGACATTCACTTCCCCATCAGGATGGAAAAATATTTCCTGCGCTGGGACTGCTGGTCCAGAGGAGGAGCGAGGGGCGTATTTCAGCCTCCTGCCAGTTCTCACTGAACGCTGCTTGAGCCAGCAGCTGTTTGCACGGACTGGGAAGTGAGGAATGCGGGAGAGCCTCAGTAAGCCAAAATTACGAGTCCCCGAGTTAAGGCAAACAAGGGAAAGAAAAGGCCTGAAGTTGCAGTTCCTGAGTCCCTGAGAACTCGGGAGCACACAGATATCAGAAGTTGAGAAATTCAATACTGGAGCTGCTCATACAGCTTTCAGACCACCCCCTTGGGCTGCCTTGTGCATTATGCCGTGGCAGAAAGGGTTTGAGGCAGAGCAAGATGCAGTTTGGGATGTGTTACACATCTCACCTCACATCTTTGCTAAAATCCCACGGACTAGAACACTTCACCTTGACCTTTAAAAATGCCTTGAAAAGCCGAAATTCACACCAACCCTAAAAGCTCTGTTTATTCAGCAAACAGTCCTGGCACCAGTCAGAAATCCTACAGCCCAACTTGCCCCAAGTGAAAACAAAACCCTGTGCAAACTTAAATATTCCAGCCAGCTGCCCTTCACTTCAGAAGTAATTTGTAACGTGGGCTCAGAGCTTGAGCTTGGATTTGTTTGGTGGGAACTTTACACCCAGCACAACCTCTGAAACATTTGCCCACATGGCTTTAATCGGGGACTTGGACAGGAAAAGAACTGGGTGCATTTCAGCTGTGTTTCCCAACAGCTTCACTCCCTGCTCCTCAAACTCCAGCAAATGGTGGTGAGAAAACAAGGGAAAGGGAATTAAAGCCTTTGAAAGCCCTGTTTAATTCTGTTCTACTTCCAGAAAGCAGAATTTTCTTTTGCTTTAAATGTAGGATCTTAAAATTCACGGGTCTGAGAATGATTTCTAAAAATGCCAAATCCCTTTTTAAGTTTCTGAACTGAAATTGCCAGCGCTGATAAAAGTTTAAATGAAACGTGAGCTTGTACCTGGAAATGAAAAGGAGCCTCAGGAGCCCTTGAGCTGGGCTGAATTAAAAATAAAAATCACCAGATTGGTAGAATTGAGACTTTTCAGCGGGTTGCTCAGAAAGGAGGGTGCCCAGGAGGGATTTGTTAACACCACTTTGAGAGACAGGACTGGGAGGGCAACAAAGATCCCACGGGAAGAGATTACACGGGGATTAGAGGA